>NC_092278.1:27833908-28134673 GCF_036320965.1 Panulirus ornatus
CCTCCTCCACGTTTTTCCTACATCATTTCTTCCCCTACCACATCCCTCTTCCACGTTATTCCTTCATCACGTCTTCCCATAAACCACTCCTCTACGTTATTCCTACATCATGTTTTCCCCTACACCATTCATCCTCCACGTTGTTCCTACATCATGTCTTCCCTTACACCACTCCTCCTCCACGTTGACCCAACATCATGTCTTCCCCTACACCACTCCTCCACGTTGTCCCTACATCATGTTTTCCCCTAGACCATCCCGTGTACACATTGTCTCTACATCATGTCTTCCTCTACACCACTCCTCCATATCGTCCCTATATCATGTCTTCCCGTACACCATCCCTCCTCCACGTTGTCCCTACATCATGTTTTTTTCCCTACACCAATCCTCCTCCATTCTGTCCCTACATCATGTCTTCCGCTACACCATTCCTCCTCCACTTTGTCACTACATCATGTCTTTCCCTACACCACTCCTCCTTCAAGGTGTCCCTTCAATTATGTCTTCCCCTACACCACTCCTCCTATACGTTTTCCCTACATCATGTCTTCCCCGTACACCACTCCTCCTCCACGTTGTCCCTACATCATGTCTTCCCTACACCATCCCTCCTCCACGTTGTCACTACATTATTTCTTCCCCTACAACACTCCTCCTCCACGTTCTCCCTACATCATGTCTTCCCCTACACCATCCCTTACTTCACTTTATCCTTACATCATATCTTCCCTTACACCACTCCTCCAAAACGTTGTCCCTACATCATGTCTTCCAATACACCACTCCTCCTCCACGTTGTCCCTACATCATTTCTTCCCCTACAACATCGCTCCTCCACGTTGTCCTTGCATCATGTCTTCCCCTACAAACCTCCTCCTCCACGTTGTCCCTGTATCATGTCTTCCCCTACACCATCCCTCCTCCACGTTGTCCTTCCATCATGTATTCCCTTACACCATTCCTCCTCACGTTGTACCTACATAATGTCTTACCCTACGCCACTCCTCCTCCACGTTGTCCCTACATCATGTCTTCCCCTACAAAATCCCTCGTCCACGTTGTCCCTACATCATGTCTTCACCTACACCACTCCTCCTCCGCGTTGTCTCGACATCATGTCTTCCCCTACACCACTCCTCCTCCACGTTGTCCCTACATCATGTCTTCCCCTACACCATCCCTCCTCCATGTTGTCACTACATCATGTCTTCCCCTACACTACTCATCCTCCAAGTTGTCCTTACATCATGTCTTCCGTTACACCACTCCTCCTACACGTTGTCCCTACATCATGTCTTAGCCTACACCACTCCTCCTCCACGTTGTCCTCACATCATGTCTTCAACTACACCACTCCTCCTTCAAGTTGTCCCTACATCATGTCTCCCCCTATACCATCCCTCTTTCACATTCTCCATGCATCAAGTCTACCCCTACACAACTCCTCCTTCAAGTTGTCCCTACATCATGTCATCCACTACACTTTTTCCTCCTCAACGTTGTCCCTACATCATGTCTTCCCCTACAACACTCCTCCTTACGTTGTCCATAAATCCTGTCTTCCTCTACACCTCTCCTCCTCCACGTTGTCCATACATCGTGTCTTCCCCTACCCCATCCCTCCTCCACGTTGTCCCTACATCATGTCTTCCTCTACATCACTCTTCCACGTTGTCCCTACATCATGTCTTCCCCTACACCACTACTCCTCCACGTTGTCCCTACATCATTTCTTCCCCTACACCATCCCTCCTCCACGTTGTCCCTACATCGTGTCTCGCCCTACACCACTCCTCCTCCACGGTGTCCCAACATCATGTCTTCCGTACACCACTCCTTCTCCACGTTGTCCCTACATCTTGTCTTCGATTACACCATCCCTCCTCCACGTTGTCCCTACATCATGTCATCCCCTACACCACTCCTCCTCCACATTGTCCCTACATCACGTCTTCCCCTACACCATCCCTCTTCCAAGTTGTCCCTACATCATGTCTTCCCCTACACCACTCCTCCTCCACGTTGTCCCTACATCATTTCTTCCCCAACCACATCCCTCTTCCACGTTATTCCTTCATCATGTCTTCCCCTACACCATTCCTCTAAGTTGTCTCTACATCATGTCTTCCCCTACACCATTCCACCTCCACGTTTTTTCTACATCATGTCTTCCCTTACACCATCCCTCCTCCACGTTTACCCAACATCATGTCTTTCCCTACACCATTCCTCCTCCATGTTGTCCCTATATCATGTTTTCCCCTAGACCATCCCTCATCCACGTTGTCTCTACATCATGTCTTCCTCTACACCACTCATCCACGTCGTCCCTCTATCAGGTCTTCCCGTACACAATCCCTCCTCCACGTTGTCCCTACATCATGTCTTCCCCTACACCACTCCTCCTCCACGTTGTCTCGACATCATGTCTTCCCTTACACCAATCCTCCTCGACATTGTCCCTACATCATGTCTTCCCCTACACCATTCCTCCCCGGTGTCCCAACATTATGTCTTCCCCTACACCATCCCTCCTCCATGTTGTCACTACATCATGTCTTCCGATACACAACTCCCCTTCCACGTTGTGCCTACATCATGTATTCTCCTACGCCACTCCTCCTCCAAGTTGTCCCTACATCATGTCTTAGCCTACACCACTCCTCCTCCACGTTGTCCCTACATCATGTCTTCCCCTACACAGCTCCTCCCCCAAGTTGTCCCAACATCATGTCTCCCCCTACACCATCCCTCCTCCACGTTGTCCCTGCATCATGTCTTCCTCTACAAAACTCCTCCTCCAAGTTGTCCCTATATCATGTCATCCCCTACATTTTTCCCTCCTACACGTTGTCCCTATATCATGTCTTCTACATCACTCCTCACGTTGTCACTATATCATGTCTTCCCCTACACCACTCCTCCTCCACGTTGTCCTTCCATCGTGTCTCTCCCTACCCCATCCTTTCTCCAAGTTGTCCCTAAATCATGTCGTCCTCTACACCACTCCTCCACGTTGTCTCTACATAATGTCTTCCCGTACACCACTCCTCCTCCACGTTGTCCCTACATCATATCTTCTGAACAATTCCTCCTCCACGTTGTCCCTATATCATGTCTTCCTCTACACCACTCCTCCTTCACATTGTCCTTACATCATGTCTTCCCCTACACCACTCCTCCTCCAAGATGTCCCTACATCATGTCTTCCCCTACACCACTCCTCCTCCACGTTGTCCATACATCATGTTTTCCGTACACCATCCCTCCTCCACGTTGTCACTATATTATATCCGCCCCTACACCAATCCTCCTCCACATTGTCCCTACATCATGTCTTCCCCTACACCATTCCTTCCTTCACCATTCCTTCCTTCACCATTCACCTTCCTACACCATTCCTTCCTTATCCTTACATCACGTCTTCCCTTACACCACTCCTCCTCCACGTTGTCCCTACATCATGTCTTCCCCTACACCACTCCTCCTCCACGTTGTCCCTACATCATGTCTTCCCCTACAACATCGCTCCTCCACGTTGTCCTTACATCATCTCTTCCCCTACACACCTCCTCCTCCACGTTGTCCCTGTATCATGTCTTCCCCTACACCAGTCCTCCTCCAAGTTGTTCCTACATCATGTCTTCCCCTATACCATCCCTCCTTCACCTTGTCCTTGCATCATGTCTTCCCCTACACCACTCCTCCTCTCGTTGTCCCCACATCATGTCTACCCATACACAACTCCTCTTCCACGTTGTCCCTATATCATGTCTTCCCCTACAACATGCCTCTTCCACGTTGGACCTACATCATGTCTTCCCCTACACTACTCCTCCTCCACGTTGTCCCTACATCATGTCTACCCCTACACCACTCCTCCTCCACGTTGTCCCTACATCATGTCTTCCCCTACAACATCGCTCCTCCACGTTGTCCTTACATCATCTCTTCCCCTACACACCTCCTCCTCCACGTTGTCCCTGTATCATGTCTTCCCCTACACCAGTCCTCCTCCAAGTTGTTCCTACATCATGTCTTCCCCTATACCATCCCTCCTCCACCTTGTCCTTGCATCATGTCTTCCCCTACACCACTCCTCCTCTCGTTCTCCACATCATGTCTACCCATACACCACTCCTCCTCCACGTTGTCCCTATATCATGTCTTCCCCTACAACATGCCTCTTCCACGTTGGACCTGCATCATGTCTTCCCCTACACTACTTCTCCTCCACGCTGTCCCTACATCATGTCTTCCCCTACAACATCCGTCTTCCACGTTGTCCCTACATCATGACTTCACCTACACCACTTCTCCTCCACGTTGTCCCTACATCATGTCTTCCCCTACACCAATCCTCCTCGACATTTTCCCTACATCATGTCTTCCCCTACACCATCCCTCCTCCATGTTGTCACTACATCATGTCTTCCCCAACACCACTCCTCCTCCACGTTGTCCTTACATCATGTCTTCCGTTACACCACTCCTCCTCCACGTTGTCCCTACATTATGTCTTAGCCTACACCACTCCTCCACGTTGTCCCTACATCATGTCTTCCCCTACACCACCCTTCCTCCAAGTTGTCCCTGCATCATGTCTCCCCCTACACCATCCCTCCTCCACATTGTCCCGCATCATGTCTACCCCTACACAGCTCCTCCTCAAAGTTGTCCCTACATCACGTCATCTACACTTTTCCCTCCTCCACGTTGTCCCTACATCATGTCTTCCCCTACAACACTCCTCCTTACATTGTCCATACACCCTGTCTTCCCCTAAACAACTCCTCCACGTTGTCCATACATCGTGTCTTCCCCTACCCCATCCCTCCTCCACGTTGTCCTACATCATGTCTTCCCCTACAACATTATTCATCCACGTTGTCCCTGCATCATTTCTCCCCCTACACCATCCCTCCTCCACGTTGTCCCTACATCATATCTTCCTTTACACCACCCCTCCTCCACGGTGTCCCAACAACATGTCTTCCATACACCTCTCTTCCTCCACGTTGTCCCTAAATCATGTCTTCCCTTACACCATCCCTCCTCCACGTTGTCCCTACATCATATCGTCCCCTACACCACTCCTCCTCCACGTTGTCACTACATCACGTCTTCCCCTACACCACTCCTCTTCCAAGTTCTCTCAACGTCAGGGCTTCCCTTACACCACTCCTCCACGTTTTTCCTACATCATTTCTTCCCCCACCACATCCATCTTCCACGTTATTCCTTCATTAAGTGTTCCCCTACACCTCTCCTCTAAGTTGTCTCTACATCATGTTTTCCCCTACACCATTCCTCCTTCACGTTATTTCTACATCATGTCTTCCCTTACACCACTTCGCCTCCACGTTGACCCAACATCATGTCTTCCCCTACACCAATCCTCCTCCACGTTGTCCCTACATCATGTTTTCCCCTAGACCATCCCTCCTCCACATTGTCTCTACATCATGTCTTCCTCTACACCACTCCTCCACGTCGTCCCTATATCTTGTCTTCCCGTGCATCATCCCTCCTCCACTTTGTCCCTACATCATGTCTTCCCCTACACCAATCCTCCTCGACATTCTCCCTACATCATGTCTTCGCCTACACCATCCCTCCTCCACATTGTCTCTACATGATGTCTTCCTCTACACCACTCCTCCACGTCGTCCCTATATCTTGTCTTCCCGTGCATCATCCCTCCTCCACGTTGTCTCTACCTCATGTCTTCCCCAACACCAATCCTCCTCGACATTCTCCCTATATCATGTCTTCCCCTACACCATCCCTCGTCGATGTTGTCACTACATCATGTCTTCCCCTACACCACTCCTCCTCCACGTTGTCCTTACATCATGTCTTCCGTTACACCACTCCTCCTCCACGTTGTCTCTACATCATGTCTTCCCCTACACCACCCCTCCTCTAAGTTGTCCCTACATCATGTCTCCCCCTACCCCATTTCTCCTCCGCATTCTCCCTGCATCATGTCTACCCCTACACAACTCCTCCTCCAAGTTGTCCCTACATCATGTCATCCCCTACACTTTTCCCTCCTCCACGTTGTCCCTACATCATGTCTTCCCCTACAACACTCCTCCTTACGTTGTCCATACACCCTGTCTTCCCCTACACCACTCCTCCTCCACATTGTCCATACATCGTGTCTTCCCCTACCGCATCCCTCCTCCACGTTGTCCCTACATCATGTCTTCCTCTAAATCACTCCTCCATGTTGTCCCTATATCATGTCTTCTCCTACACCACTACTCTTCCACGTTGTCCCTACATCATTTCTTCCCCTACACCATCCCTCCTCCACGTTGTCCCTACATGATGTCTCCCCCTACGCCACTCCTCCTCCATGTTGTCCCTGCGTCATATCGTCCCTTACACCACTCCTTCTCCACGTTATACCAACATCATAGCTTCCCTTCATCATATCTTCCCTTCATCATCCTTCCTCCAAGTTGTCCCTAAATCATGTCTTCCCCTATACCACTCCTCCTCCACGTTGTCCCTACATTTTGTTTTCCCCTACAACATCGCTCCTCCACGTCGTCCTTATATCATGTCTTCCCCTACACACCTCCCCCTCCACGTTGTCTCTGTATCATGTCTTTCCCTACACCAGTCCTCCTCCAAGTTGTCCCTACATCATGTCTTAAACTACACCATACCTCCTCCACCTTGTCTTTGCATCATGTCTTCCCCTACACTACTCCTCCTCACGGTCTCCCTACATCATGTCTACCCGTACACAACTCCTTCTCCACGTTATCCCTATATCATGTCTTACCCCTACAACATCACTCTTCCACGTTGTCCCTACATCATGGCTTCCCCTACACCACTCTTCGTCCACGTTGTCCCTACATCATGTCTTCCCCTACAACATCCGTCTTCCACGCTGACCCTACATCATGCGTTCTCCTACAACATCCGTCTTCCACGTTGTCCCTACATCATGTCTTCCCCTACACCACTCCTCCTCCAATATGTCATTACATCATGTCTTCCCCTACAACAATCCTCCTCGACATTCTCCCTACATTCTCTCTTCCCCTACACCATCCCTCCTTGATGTTGTCACTACATCATGTCTTCCCCTACACCACTCCTCCTCCAAGTTGTCCTTCCTTCATGTATTCCGTTAAACCACTCCTCCTCCACGTTGTCCCAACATCATGTCTTCCCCTACACCACTCCTCCTCCAAGTTGTCCATACATCATGTCTTCCCCCACCCATCCCTCCTCCACATTGTCCCTGCATCATATCTACCCCTACACAACTCCTCCTCCAAGTTGTTCCGACACCATGTCATCCCTTACACTTTTCCCTCCTCCACGTTGTCCCTATATCATGTCTTCCCCTACACCACTCCTCCTTACGTTCTCTATATTTTCTCTCTTCCCCTACACCACTCCTCCTCCACGTTGTCCATATATCGTGTCTTCCCCTACCCCATCCCTTCTCCACGTTGCCCCTACATCATGTCTTCCTCTACATCACTCCTCCATGTTGTCCCTATATCATGTCTTCTCCTACACCACTAGACCTCCACGTTGTCCCTACATCATTTCTTCCCCTACACCATCCCTCCTCCACGTTGTCCCTACATCATGTCTCCCCCTACACTACTCCTCCTCCACGTTGTCCCTACATCATATCTTCCCTTACACCACTACTTCTCCACGTTATCCCAACATCATGTCTTCCCCTACATCATCCTTCCTCCACGTTGTCCCTACATCATGTCTTCCTCTACACCACTCCTCCTCCACGTTGTTCCTACATCATGTCTTCCCCTACAACATCGCTCCTCCACGTTGTCCTTACATCATGTCTTCCCCTACACACCTCCTCCTCCACGTTGTCCCTGTATCATGTCTTCCCCTACACCAGTCCTCCTCCAAGTTGTCCCTACATCATATCTTCCCCTACACCATCCCTCCTCCACCATGTCCTTGCATCATGTCTTCCCCTACACTACTCCTTCTCACGTTGTCCCTACATCATGTCTACCCGTACACCACTCCTCCACGTTATCCCTATATCATGTCTTCCCCTGCAACATCCCTCTTCCACGTTGTCCCGACATCATATCTTCCCCTACACCACTCCTACTCCACGTTGTCCCTACATCATGTCTTCCCCTACAACTTCCGTCTTCCACGTTGTCCCTACATCATGTCTTCCCCTACACCATCCCTCTTCCATGTTGTCACTACATCATGTCTTCCCCTACACCACTCCTCCTCCACGTTGTCGTTACATCATGTCTTTCGTTACACCACTCCTCCTCCACGTTGTACCAACATCATGTCTTCCCCTACACCACTCCTCCTTCAAGTTGTCCCAACATCATATCATCCCCTACCCCATCCCTCCTCCACATTGTCCCCTCATCATGTCTACCCCTACACGACTCCTCCTCCAACTTGTCCCTACATCATGTCATCCCCTACATTTTTCTCTCCTCCACGTTGTCCCTACATCATGTCTTCCCCTACACCAATCCTCCTCCACGTTGTCCATACATCGTGTCTTCCCCTACCCCATCCCTCCTACACGTTGTCCCTATATCATGTCGTCCTCTAAATCACTCCTCCACGTTGTCCCTATATCATGTCTTCTCCTACACCACTACTCCTCCACGTTGTCCCTACATCATGTCTCCCATTACAACACTCCTCCTCCACGTTTTCCCCATATCATATCTTCCCCTACACCACTCCTCCTCCACGTTATCCCTACATCATGTCTTCACCAACATCATCCTTCCTCCACTTTGTCCCTACATCATGTCTTATCCTACACCAATCCTCCTCCACGTTGTCCCTACATCATGTTTTCCCCTAAAACATCGCTCATCTACGTTGTACTTACATCATGTCATCCCCTACAAAATTCCTCCTCCACGTAGTCCCTACATCATGTCTTCCCCTACACCATCCCTAATCCACATTGTCCCTACATCATGTCTTCCCCAACACCATTCCTCCTCAACGTTGTTTCTAAAACATATCTTCCCCTACACCGCTCCTCTACGTTGTCCCTACATCATATCTTTCCCTACACCATTCCTTCTCCACGTTGTCCCTACATCATGTCTTCTACACAATCCCTCCTCCACGTTGTCCCTACATCATGGCTTCTCCTACACCACTCCTCCTCATGTTGTCCCTACACCATGTCGGCCCCTACACCACTCCTCCTTCACGGTCTCCCTACAGCATGTCTTCCCCTACACCACTTCTTCACTGTGTCCCTACATCATATCTTCCCCGACACCATCCCTCCTCCACGTTGTCCTTACGTCACGTCTTCCCCTACACCATCCCTCTTCCAAGTTGTCCCTACATCATGTCTTCAACTACAGCATTCCTCCTCCACGTTGTTCCTACATCATGTCTTCCATTACACCACTCCTCCTCCACGTTGACCCAGAATCATGTCTTCCCCTACACCACTCCTCCTCCATCTTGTCCCTACACCACGTTTTCCCCCAGACCATCCCTCCTCCACATTGTCCCTATATCATGTCTTAATCTACACGACTCCTCCACGTCGTCCCTATATCATGACTTCCCGTACACCATCCCTCCTCTACGCTGTCCCTATATCATGTCTTCCCCTACAGTACTCCTCCTCCACGTTGTCACTACATCATGTCTTCCCATACACCACTGCTCCTCTACGTTGTCCCTACATCATGTCTTCACCACCACCATCCTTCATCAATGTTGTCCTTACATCATGTCTTCCCCTACACCACTCCTCTACGTTGTCCCTGCATCATGTCTTCCCCTACGCCATCCCTCCTCCACGTTGTCCTAACATCATGTCTTCCCCTACACCACTCCTCCTCTAAGTTGTACCTACATCATGTCTTCCCCTACACCACTACTCCTCCAAGTTGTCCCTACATTATGTCTTCCCCTACACCACTCCTCCCCACGTTGTCCTTACATCAAGTCTTCCCCTACACCACTCCTTCTCCATTATGTCCCTATATCATGTCTTCCCCTACATCATTCTTCCTCCACTATGTCACCACGTTTTGTCTTTCCCTACACCACTCATTCTTCACGTTGTCCCTACATTATGTCTTCCCCTTCACCACTCCTCGTCCACGTTGTCCCTACATCATGTCTTCCCTATACCATCCCTCCTCCACATTGTCACTACATTATTACTTTCCCTACAGCACTCCTCCTCCACGTTGTCCCTACATCATGTCTTCCCCTACACCACTCCTCCACGTTGTCCAAACATCATGTCTTCCTCTACACCATCCATTCTCCATGTTGTCACTACATCATGTTTTCCGTTACACCACTCCTCCTCCATGTTGTCCCTACTTCAGTTCTTCCTTCACCTTATCCATACATCATGTTTTCCCTTACACCACTCCTCCTCCACGTTGTCCCTACATCATGTCTTCCCTTACACCACTCCTCCTCCACGTTGTCACTACATCATTTCTTCCCCTACAACATCGCTCCTCCATGTTGTCCTTGCATCATGTTTTCCCATAAGAACCTCCTCCACATTGTTCCTGTATCATGTCTTCCCGTACACCATCCCTCTACCACGTTGTCCTTGCATCATGTCTTACCCTACATAACTCCTCCTCACGTTGTCCCTATATCATATCTTAACCTACACCACTCCTCCTCCACGTAGTCCCTATATCAGGTCTTCCCATACAACATCCCTCGTCCACGTTTTCCCTACAACAGGTCTTCCACTACACCACTCCTCCTCCACGTTGTCCCTACATCATGTCTTCCCCTACACCATCCCCTCTCGACATTCCCCCTACATCATATCTTCCCCTAAACCATCCCTCAACGATGTTGTCTCTACGTCATGTCTTCCCCTACATCACTCCTCCACGTTGTCCATACATCATATCTTCGCCTACACCACTCCTCCATGTTGTCCAAACATCATGTCTTCCTCTACACCATCCATTCTCCATGTTGTCACTACATCATGTTTTCCGTTACACCACTCCTCCTCCATGTTGTCCCTACTTCAGTTCTTAGCCTACACCACTCCTCCTCCACGTTGTCCCTACATCATGTCACGTTGACCCTAAATTACGTCTTCCCCTACACCACTCCTCCTCCACGTTTTCCCTACATCATTTCTTCCTCTACACCATCCCTCCTCCACATTGTCCCTACATTATATCTTCCTCTACAGCACTCCTCCTCCACGTTGTCCCTGCATCATGTCTTTCCGTACAACTTCCTTCCTTCAAGTTGTCCCTACATCATGTCTTCCCCAACAACACTCCTCCTCCATGTTGTCCTTACATCATTTCTTCATCAAAACCATCCCTCTTCCACGTTGTTTCTACATCATATCTTCCCCTACACCATCCCTTCCCCATGTTGTCCCTACATCATGTCTTCCCCTACACCATCCCTCCTCCAAGTTGTCCCTTAATCATGTCATCCCCTACACCATACCTCCTCCACGTTGTCCCTACATTTTGTCTTCCACTACAACATCCTTCCTCAACGTTGTCCCTACATCATGTCTTCCCCTACACCATCCCTTCCGTCACTTTATCCTTACATCACGTCTACCATTACACCACTCCTCCTCCACATTATCCCTACATCATGTCCTCCCCTACACCGCTCCTCCTCCACGTTGTCCTTACATCATGTCTTCCCCTACAGCATCGCTCCTCCACGGTCTCCTTACATCATGTCTTCCCCTAGACACCTCCTCCTCCACGTTGTCCCTGTATCATGTCTTCCCCTACATCAGTCCTCCTCCAAGTTGTCCTTACATCATGTCTTCCCCTACACCATCCCTCCTCCACCTTGTCCTTGCATCATGTCTTCCCCTACACTACTCATCCTCACGTTCTCCCTATATCATGTCTTCCCGTACACCACTCCTCCTGCAGGTTGTCCCTACATCATGTCTTCCCGTACACCACTCCTTCTCCAGGTTGTCCCTACATCATGTCTTCCCGTACACCACTCCTCATCCAGGTTGTCCCTACATCATGTCTTCCCGTACACCAATCCTCCTCGACATTCTCCCTGCATCGCGTCTTCCCCTACACCATCCCTCCTCCACGTCGTCGCTGCATCATGTCTTCCCTTACACAACTCCACCTACAATTTCTCCCTATATCATGTCATCCCATACACTTTTCCCTCCCCCACGTTGTCCCTATATCATCTCTTCCCCTACATCACTCCTCCTCACGTTCTCCCTATATCATGTCTTCCCCTACACCACTCCTCCTCCACGTTGTCCATACATCGTGTCTCTCCCTACCCATCCCTCCTCCACGTTGTCACTACATCATGTCTTCCTCGACACCACTCCTCCACGTTGTCCTTACAAAATGTCTTCCCATACACCACTCCTCCTCCACGTTGTCCCTACATCATATCTTCCCCTACACCACTCCTCCTCCACGCTGTCCTTACATCATATCTTCCCCTACACTACTCCTCCACGTTGTTCAAACATTATGTCTTCCTCTACACCATCCATTCTCCATGTTGTCACTACATCATGTTTTCCGTTACACCACTCCTCTTCCACGTTGTCCCTACTTCAGTTCTTAGCCTACACCACTCCTCCTCCACGTTGTCCCTACATAATGTCTTCCCCTATACCACTCCTCCCACAAGTTGTCCCTACATCATGTCATCCCCTACCCCATCCCTCCTCCACATTGTCCCCTCATCATGTCTACCCCTACACAACTCTTCCTCCAAGTTGTCCCTACATCATGTCGTCCCCTGCATTTTTCTCTCCTCCACGTTGTCCCTACATCATGTCTTCCCCTACACCAATCCTCCTCCACATTGTCCATACATCGTGTCTTCCCCTACCCCATCCCTCCTACACGTTGTCCCTATATCATGTCTTCTCCTACACCACTACTCCTCCACGTTGTCCCTATATCATGTCTTCTACACCACTACTCCTCCACGTTGTCCCTACATCATGTCTCCCATTACAACACTCCTCCTCCACGTTTTCCCTATATCATATCTTTCCGTACACCACTCCTCCTCCACGTTATCCCTACATCATGTCTTCACCAACATCGCTCATCTACGTTGTACTTGCATCATGTCTTCCCCTACAAAACTCCTCCTCCACGTAGTCCCTACATCATGTCTTCCCCTACACCATCCCTAATCCACATTGTCCCTACCTCATGTCTTCCCCAACACCATTCCTCCTCAACGTTGTTTCTAAAACATATCTTCCCCTACACCGCTCCTCTACGTTGTCCCTACATCATATCTTTCCCTACACCATTCCTTCTCCACGTTGTCCCTACATCATGTCTTCTACACAATCCCTCCTCCACGTTGTCCCTACATCATGGTTTCTCCTACACCACTCCCCCTCATGTTGTCCCTACACCATGTCGGCCCCTACACAACTCCTCCTTCACGGTCTCCCTACAGCATGTCTTCCCCTACACCACTCCTTCACTGTGTCCCTACATCATATCTTCCCCGACACCATCCCTCCTCCACGTTGTCCTTACGTCACGTCTTACCCTACACCATCCCTCTTCCAAGTTGTCCCTACATCATGTCTTGAACTACAGCATTCCTCCTCCACGTTGCTCCTACATCATGTCTTCCATTACACCACTCCTCCTCCACGTTGACCCAGAATCATGTCTTCCCCTACACCACTCCTCCTCCATGTTGTCCCTACACCACGTTTTCCCCCAGACCATCCCTCCTCCACATTGTCCCTATATCATGTCTTAATCTACACGACTCCTCCACGTCGTCCCTATATCATGACTTCCCGTACACCATCCCTCCTCTACGTTGTCCCTACATCATGTCTTCCCCTACAGTACTCCTCCTCCACGTTGTCACTACATCATGTCTTCCCATACACCACTGCTCCTCCACGTTGTCCCTACATCATGTCTTCGCCACCACCATCCTTCATCAATGTTGTCCTTACATCATGTCTTCCCCTACACCACTCCTCTACGTTGTCCCTGCATCATGTCTTCCCCTACGCCATCCCTCCTCCACGTTGTCCTAACATCATGTCTTCCCCTACACCACTCCTCCTCCAAGTTGTACCTACATCATGTTTTCCCCTACACCACTACACCTCCAAGTTGTCCCTACATTATGTCTTCCCCTACACCACTCCTCCCCACGTTGTCCTTACATCAAGTCTTCCCCTACACCACTCCTTCTCCATTATGTCCCTATATCATGTCTTCCCCTACATCATTCCTCCTCCACTATGTCACTACGTTTTGTCTTTCCCTACACCACTCATTCTTCACGTTGTCCCTACATTATGTCTTCCCCTTCACCACTCCTCGTCCACGTTGTCCCTACATCATGTCTTCCCTATACCATCCCTCCTCCACATTGTCACTACATTATTACTTTCCCTACAGCACTCCTCCTCCACGTTGTCCCAACATCATGTCTTCCCCTACACCACTCCTCCACGTTGTCCAAACATCATGTCTTCCTCTACACCATCCATTCTCCATGTTGTCACTACATCATGTTTTCCGTTACACCACTCCTCCTCCATGTTGTCCCTCCTTCAGTTCTTCCTTCACCTTATCCATACATCATGTTTTCCCTTACACCACTCCTCCTCCACCTTGTCCCTATATCATGTCTTCCCCTACACCACTCCTCCTCCATGTTGTCACTACAACATTTCTTCCCCTACAACATCGCTCCTCCATGTTGTCCTTGCATCATGTTTTCCCATAAGAACCTCCTCTAAATTGTTCCTGTATCATGTCTTCCCGTACACCATCCCTCTACCACGTTATCCTTGCATCATGTCTTCCCCTACATAACTCCTCCTCACGTTGTCCCTATATCATATCTTAACCTACACCACTCCTCCTCCACGTTGTCCCTATATCAGGTCTTCCCATACAACATCCCTCGTCCACGTTTTCCCTACATCAGGTCTTCCACTACACCACTCCTCCACCACGTTGTCCCTACATCATGTCTTCCCCTGCACCATCCCCTCTCGACATTCCCCCTACATCATATCTTCCCCTAAACCATCACTCAACGATGTTGTCTCTACGTCATGTCTTCCCCTACATCACTCCTCCACGTTGTCCTTACATCATATCTTCCCCTACACCACTCCTCCACGTTGTCCAAACATCATGTCTTCCTCTACAACATCCATTCTCCATGTTGTCACTACATCATGTTTTCCGTTACACCACTCCTCCTCCATGTTGTCCCTACTTCAGTTCTTAGCCTACACCACTCCTCCTCCACGTTGTCCCTACATCATGTCACGTTGACCCTAAATTATGTCTTCCCCTACACCACTCCTCCTCCACGTTGTCCCTACATCATGTCACGTTGACCCTAAATTATGTCTTCCCCTACACCACTCCTCCTCCACGTTGTCCCTACATCATTTCTTCCTCTACACCATCCCTCCTCCACATTGTCCCTACATTATATCTTCCTCTACAGCACTCCTCCTCCGCGTTGTCCCTGCATCATGTCTTTCCGTACAACTTCCTTCCTTCAAGTTGTCCCTACATCATGTCTTCCCCAACAACACTCCTCCTCCATGTTGTCCCTACATCATTTCTTCATCAAAACCATCCCTCTTCCACGTTGTTCCTATATCATATCTTCCCCTACACCATCCCTTCCCCATGTTGTCCCTACATCATGTCTTCCCCTACACCATCCCTCCTCCAAGTTGTCCCTTAATCATGTCATCCCCTACACCATACCTCCTCCACGTTGTCCCTACATTTTGTCTTCCACTACAACATCCTTCCTCAACGTTGTCCCTACATCATGTCTTCCCCTACACCATCCCTTCCTTCACTTTATCCTTACATCACGTCTACCATTACACCACTCCTCCTCCACATCATCCCTACATCATGTCCTCCCCTACACCGCTCCTCCTCCACGTTGTCCCTACATCATGTCTTCCCCTACAGCATCGCTCCTCCACGGTCTCCTTACATCATATCTTCCCCTAGACACCACCTCCTCCACGTTGTCCCTGTATCATGTCTTCCCCTACATCAGTCCTCCTCCAAGTTGTCCTTACATCATGTCTTCCCCTACACCATCCCTCCTCCACCTTGTCCTTGCATCATGTCTTCCCCTACACTACTCATCCTCACGTTGTCCCTACATCATGTCTTCCCGTACACCACTCCTCCTGCAGGTTGTCCCTACATCATGTCTTCCCGTACACCACTCCTCCTCCAGGTTGTCCCTACATCATGTCTTCCCGTATACCACTCCTCCTCCAGGTTGTCCCTACATCATGTCTTCCCGTACACCAATCCTCCTCGACATTCTCCCTGCATCGCGTCTTCCCCTACACCATCCCTCCTCCACGTCGTCGCTGCATCATGTCTTCCCCTACACAACTCCACCTACAATTTCTCCCTATATCATGTCATCCCATACACTTTTCCCTCCCCCACGTTGTCCCTATATCATCTCTTCCCCTACATCACTCCTCCTCACGTTCTCCCTATATCATGTCTTCCCCTACACCACTCCTCCTCCACGTTGTCCATACATCGTGTCTCTCCCTACCCATCCCTCCTCCACGTTGTCACTACATCATGTCTTCCTCGACACCACTCCTCCACGTTGTCCTTACAAAATGTCTTCCCATACACCGCTCCTCCTCCACGTTGTCCCTACATCATATCTTCCCCTACACCACTCCTCCTCCACGCTGTCCTTACATCATATCTTCCCCTACACCACTCCTCCACGTTGTTCAAACATTATGTCTTCCTCTACACCATCCATTCTCCATGTTGTCACTACATCATGTTTTCCGTTACACCACTCCTCCTCCACGTTGTCCCTACTTCAGTTCTTAGCCTACACCACTCCTCCTCCACGTTGTCCCTACATAATGTCTTCCCCTATACCACTCCTCCCACAAGTTGTCCCTACATCATGTCATCCCCTACCCCATCCCTCCTCCACATTGTCCCCTCATCATGTCTACCCCTTTCCGACTCCTCCTCCAAGTTGTCCCTACATCATGTCATCCCCTGCATTTTTCTCTCCTCCACGTTGTCCCTACATCATGTCTTCCCCTACACCAATCCTCCTCCACGTTGTCCATACATCGTGTCTTCCCCTACCCCATCCCTCCTACACGTTGTCCCTATATCATGTCGTCCTCTAAATCACTCCTCCACGTTGTCCCTATATCATGTCTTCTCCTACACCACTACTCCTCCACGTTGTCCCTACATCATGTCTCCCATTACAACACTCCTCCTCAACGTTTTCCCTATATCATATCTTTCCGTACACCACTCCTCCTCCACGTTATCCCTACATCATGTCTTCACCAACATCATCCTTCCTCCACGTTGTCCCTACAATATGTCTTATCCTACACCAATCCTCCTCCACGCTGTCCCTACATCATGTTTTCCCCTAAAACATCGCTCATCTACGTTGTACTTGCATCATGTCTTCCCCTACAAAACTCCTCCTCCACGTAGTCCCTACATCATGTCTTCCCCTACACCATCCCTAATCCACATTGTCCCTACCTCATGTCTTCCCCAACACCATTCCTCCTCAACGTTGTTTCTAAAACATATCTTCCACGACACCGCTCCTCTACGTTGTCCCTACATCATATCTTTCCCTACACCATTCCTTCTCCACGTTGTCCCTACATCATGTCTTCTACACAATCCCTCCTCCACGTTGTCCCTACATCATGGTTTCTCCTATACCACTCCTCCTCATGTTGTCCCTACACCATGTCGGCCCCTACACCACTCCTCCTTCACGGTCTCCCTACAGCATGTCTTCCCCTACACCACTCCTTCACTGTGTCCTTACATCATATCTTCCCCGACACCATCCCTCCTCCACGTTGTCCTTACGTCACGTCTTCCCCTACACCATCCCTCTTCCAAGTTGTCCCTACATCATGTCTTGAACTACAGCATTCCTCCTCCACGTTGTTCCTACATCATGTCTTCCATTACACCACTCCTCCTCCACGTTGACCCAGAATCATGTCTTCCCCTACACCACTCCTCCTCCATCTTGTCCCTACACCACGTTTTCCCCCAGACCATCCCTCCCCCACATTGTCCCTATATCATGTCTTAATCTACACGACTCCTCCACGTCGTCCCTATATCATGACTTCCCGTACACCATCCCTCCTCTACGTTGTCCCTACATCATGTCTTCCCCTACAGTACTCCTCCTCCACGTTGTCACTACATCATGTCTTCCCATACACAACTGCTCCTCCATGTTGTCCCTACATCATGTCTTCGCCACCACCATCCTTCATCAACGTTGTCCTTACATCATGTCTTCCCCTACACCACTCCTCTACGTTGTCCCTGCATCATGTCTTCCCCTACGCCATCCCTCCTCCACGTTGTCCTAACATCATGTCTTCCCCTACACCACTCCTCCTCCAAGTTGTACCTACATCATGTCTTCCCCTACACCACTACTCCTCCAAGTTGTCCCTACATTATGTCTTCCCCTACACCACTCCTCCCCACGTTGTCCTTACATCAAGTCTTCCCCTACACCACTCCTTCTCCATTATGTCCCTATATCATGTCTTCCCCTACATCATTCCTCCTCCACTATGTCACTACGTTTTGTCTTTCCCTACACCACTCATTCTTCACGTTGTCCCTACATTATGTCTTCCCCTTCACCACTCCTCGTCCACGTTGTCCCTACATCATGTCTTCCCTATACCATCCCTCCTCCACATTGTCACTACATTATTACTTTCCCTACAGCACTCCTCCTCCACGTTGTCCCTACATCATGTCTTCCCCTACACCACTCCTCCACGTTGTCCAAACATCATGTCTTCCTCTACACCATCCATTCTCCATGTTGTCACTACATCATGTTTTCCGTTACACCACTCCTCCTCCATGTTGTCCCTACTTCAGTTCTTCCTTCACCTTATCCATACATCATGTTTTCCCTTACACCACTCCTCCTCCACGTTGTCCCTACATCATGTCTTCCCCTACACCACTCCTCCTCCACGTTGTCACTACATCATTTCTTCCCCTACAACATCGCTCCTCCATGTTGTCCTTGCATCATGTTTTCCCATAAGAACTTCCTCCACGTTGTTCCTGTATCATGTCTTCCCGTACACCATCCCTCTACCACGTTGTCATTGCATCATGTCTTCCCCTACATAACTCCTCCTCACGTTGTCCCTATATCATATCTTAACCTACACCACTCCTCCTCCACGTTGTCCCTATATCAGGTCTTCCCATACAACATCCCTCGTCCACGTTTTCCCTACATCAGGTCTTCCACTACACCACTCCTCCTCCACGTTGTCCCTACATCATGTCTTCCCCTACACCATCCCCTCTCGACATTCCCCCTACATCATATCTTCCCCTAAACCATCCCTCAACGATGTTGTCTCTACGTCATGTCTTCCCCTACATCACTCCTCCACGTTGTCCTTACATCATATCTTCCCCTACACCACTCCTCCACGTTGTCCAAACATCATGTCTTCCTCTACACCATCCATTCTCCATGTTGTCACTACATCATGTTTTCCGTTACACCACTCCTCCTCCATGTTGTCCCTACTTCAGTTCTTAGCCTACACCACTCCTCCTCCACGTTGTCCCTACATCATGTCACGTTGACCCTAAATTATGTCTTCCCCTACACCACTCCTCCTCCACGTTGTCCCTACATCATTTCTTCCTCTACACCATCCCTCCTCCACATTGTCCCTACATTATATCTTCCTCTACAGCACTCCTCCTCCACGTTGTCCCTGCATCATGTCTTTCCGTACAACTTCCTTCCTTCAAGTTATCCCTACATCATGTCTTCCCCAACAACACTCCTCCTCCATGTTGTCCCTACATCATTTCTTCATCAAAACCATCCCTCTTCCACGTTGTTCCTACATCATATCTTCCCCTACACCATCCCTTCCCCATGTTGTCCCTACATCATGTCTTCCCCTACACCATCCCTCCTCCACGTTGTCCCTTAATCATGTCATCCCCTACACCATACCTCCTCCACGTTGTCCCTACATTTTGTCTTCCACGACAACATCCTTCCTCAACGTTGTCCCTACATCATGTCTTCCCCTACATCATCCCTTCCTTCACTTTATCCTTACATCATGTCTACCATTACACCGCTCCTCCTCCACGTTGTCCCTACATCATGTCTTCCCCCACAGCATCGCTCCTCCGCGGTCTCCTTACATCATGTCTTCCCCTAGGCACCTCCTCCTCCACGTTGTCCCTGTATCATGTCTTCCCCTACATCAGTCCTCCTCCAAGTTGTCCTTACATCATGTCTTCCCCTACACCATCCCTCCTCCACCTTGTCCTTGCATCATGTCTTCCCCTACACTACTCATCCTCACGTTGTCCCTACATCATGTCTTCCCGTACACCACTCCTCCTCCAGGTTGTCCCTACATCATGTCTTCCCGTACACCAATCCTACTCGACATTCTCCCTGCATCGCGTCTTCCCCTACACCATCCCTCCTCCACGTCGTCGCTGCATCATGTCTTCCCCTACACAACTCCACCTTCAATTTCTCCCTATATCATGTCATCCCATACACTTTTCCCTCCCCCACGTTGTCCCTATATCATCTCTTCCCCTACATCACTCCTTCTCACGTTCTCCCTATATCATGTCTTCCCCTACACCACTCCTCCTCCACGTTGTCCATACATCGTGTCTCTCCCTACCCACTCCTCCTCCACGTTGTCTCTACATCATTTCTTCCCCTACAACATCGCTCCTCCATGTTGTCCTTGCATCATGTCTTCCCTACAACCACCCTCCTCACGTTGTCCCTGTATAATGCTTCTTAACCTACACCACTCCTCTCCACGTTGTCCCTACATCATGTCTTCCACTACAACACTCTCTCCACGTTGTCCCTACATCATGTCTTCCCTACACCACTCTCCTCACGTTGTCCCACATCAATGTCTTCCCCTACAACCATCCCTCTCACATTTCCCTACATCATGTCTTCCTACACATCCCTCCCATTGTCTCACTAATCATGTCTTCCCCTACACCATCCTCTCCACGTTGTCCCTACATTCAGTCTTCCCTACACCATCCTCCTCCACGTGTCCCACATTCATGTCTTCCCCTACACCATCCCTCTCCACGTTGTCCTACATCATGTTCTTCCCTCTACACAGTGTCTTCCCTGCCATTCATCGTCCACGTTGTATCTACATCATGTCTTCCCTACACCATCTCCTCCCACGTGTCCACTATCAGTCTTCCCTACACCACTCCTCCTCCAAGTTGTCCCCAACATCATGTCTTCCCCTACACCACTCCTCCTCCACGTTGTCCCTACATCATGTTTTCCCTACACCACTCCTCCTCCACGTTGTCCCTAATCATGTCTTCCCTACACCATTCCTCCTCCACGTGTCCCTACATCATGTCTTCCCTACACCACTCCTCCTCCACGTTGTCCCTACATCATTTTCCCTACGCACTCCTCCTCCACGTTGTCCCTACACATGTCTTCCCCTACACATCCTCTTCCACGTTGTCCCTACATCATGTCTTCCCTACACCATCCTCCTCCAACGTTGTCCCTACATCATGTCTTCCCATACACCCTCCTCCTCCACGTTTCCTATCATCAAGTCTTCCCTTACAACCATCCCTCCTTCACGTTGTCCCTACATCATGTCTTCCCCTACAAAATCCCTCCTCCACGTTATCCCTACATCATGTCATCCCCTACACCACTCCTCCTCCACGTTGTTCCTACATAATGTCTTACCCTACACCACTTCTCCTCCACGTTGTCCCTACATCATGTCTTCCCCTACAACAACCCTCCTCCAAGTTACCTCGACATCATGTCTTCCCCGACACCACTCATCTACGTTGGCCCTACATCATGTCTTCCCCTAAACCATTCCTCTTCCACGTTATCCCTATATCATGTCTGCCCCTACACCATCCCTCCTTCACGCTGTCCCTACATCATGTGTTCCCCTACACCATTCCGCGTCCACGTTGTCCCTACATCATGTCTTCCCTACACCATCCCTCCTCCACATTGTCCCTACATCATGTCTTTCCCTACTCTTTCCCTCCTCCACGTTGTCCCTATATTATGTCTTCCCCTACACCATTCCTCTTTCACTTTGTCCCTATATCATGGCTTCCCTTATACCACTCCTCCTCCACGTTGTCCCTACATCATGTCTTCCCTACACCATCCTCCTCCACGTTGTCCCTACATCATGTCTTCCCCTACACCATCCTCCTCCACTTGTCCTTGCATCATGTCTTCCCTATAACACCTCCTCCACGTTGTCCTCATCATGTCTTCCCCATACACCACTCCTCCTCCACGTTGTTCCTACACCAGTCTTCCACTACAACATCCCTCGTCCACGTTGTCCCCTACATCATTCTTCCCCTATCATCCACTCCTCCTCCACGTTGTCTCGACATAATGTCTTCCCCTACACCAAATCCTCCTCGACATTTCCCTACATCATGTCTTGCCCTAGCACAATCCCTTTCCATGTTCGCACTACATCATGTCCATCCCCTACACGCACTCCTCCTACCACGTTGTCCCTACATCAAGTCTTCCCCTACACCATTCCTCCACGGTGTCCCAACATTATATCTTCCCCTACACCATCCCTCCTCCATGTTGTCACTACATCATGTCTTCCGATACACAACCCCCCTTCCACGTTGTCCCTATATCATGTCTTCCCCTAGACCACTCCTCCTCCACGTTGTCCTTACATCGTGTCTCTCCCTACCCCATCCCTTCTTCACGTTGTCCCTACATTATGTCTTCCTCTAAACCACTCCTCCACGTTGTCCCTACATAATGTCTACCCGTACACCAATCCTCCTCCACGTTGTCCCTACATCGTATCTTCCTTTACACCATTCCCCCTCAACGTTGTCCCTATATCATGTCTTCCTCTACACCACTCCTCCTTCACATTGTCCCTACATTTTGTCTTCCCCTACACCAATCCTCCTCCACGTTGTCCCTACATCATGTCTTCCCCTACACAACTCCTCCCCCACGTTGTCCCTACATCATGTCTTCCGTGCACCATCCCTCCTCCACGTTGTCACTATATTATATCTTCCCTACACCACTCCTCCTCCACATTGTCCCTATATCATGGCTTCTCCTACACCATCCCTTCCTTCACTTTATCCTTACATCACGTCTTCCCTTACACCACTCCTCCTCCTCGTCGTCCCAACATCATGTCTTCCCCCACACAACTCCTCCTCCACGTTGTCCCTATATCATGTCTTCCCCTACAACATGCTGCTCAACGTTCTCCTTACATCATGTCTTCAACTACACACCTTCTCCTCCACGTTGTCCCTGTATCATGTCTTCCCCTACACCAGTCCTCCTCCATGTTGTCCCTACATCATTTCTTCCCCTACACCATCCCTTCTCCACCTTGTCCTTGCATCATGTTTTCCCTTACACTACTCCTCCTCATGTTGTCCCTACATCATGTCTACCCGTACACCACTCCTCCTCCATGTTGTCACTACATCATGTCTTCCCCTACAACATCCCGCGACCACGTTGTCCCTACATCATGTCTACGCCTACACCACTCCTCCTCCACTCTGTCCCTGCATCAAGTCTTCCCCTAAAACATCCCTTTTCCACGTTGTCCCTACATCATGTCTTCCCCTACACCACTCCTGCTCCACGTTGTCCCTCCATCATATCTTCCCCTACACCAATCTTCCTCGACAATCTCCCGACATCATGTCTTCCCCTACACCATCACTTCTCGATGTTGCCACTAAATCATGTCTTTCCCTACACCACTCCTCCTCCAAGTTGTTCTTACATCATGTCTTTAGTTACACCACTCCTCCACGTTATCCCTACATCATGTGCGCGCCGACACCACTCCTCCTCCACATTGTCCATACATCATGACTTCTCCTACACCACTCCTCCTCCATGTTGTCCCTACATCATGTCTCCCCCTACACCATCCCTCCTCCACATTGTCCCTGCATCATGTCTACCCCTAAACAACTCCTCCTCCAAGTTGTCCCTACATAATGTCATCCCCTACACTTTTCCCTCCTCCACGTTGTACCTACATCATGTCTTCCCCTAAACCACTCCTCCTTACGTTGTCCATACATCCTGTCTTCCCCTACACCTCTCCTCCTCCACGTCGTCCATACATCGCGTCTTCCCCTACCCCATCCCTCCTCCACGTTGTCCCTACATCATGTCTTACTCTACATCACTCCTCCACGTTGTCCCTACATCATGTCTTCCCCTACACCACTACTCCTCCGCATTGTCCCTACATCACTTCTTCCACTACACCATCCCTCCTCCATGTTGTCCCTACATCATGTCTCCCACTACACCGCTCCTCCTCCAATTTGTTCATCAAATCTTCTCTTGCACCATTCCTCCTCCACGCTATCCCTACATCATGTCTTCCCCTACATCATCCTTCCTCCACGTTGTCACTACATCATGTCTTCCCCTACACCACTCCTCCTCTACGACGTCCCTACATCATGTCTTCCCTTACACTACTCCTGCTCCCCGTTGTCCCGACATTATGTCTTCCCTTACACCATCCCTCCTCCACGTTGTCCCTATATCATGTCTCTCCCTACACCACTCCTCCTCCACGTTGTCCCTATATCGTGTCTTCCCCTACACTACTCCTCCTCCACGGTGTCCCAACATCATGTCTTCCGTACACCACTCCTCCTCCACGTTGTCCCTACATCATGTCTTCCCTTACACCATCCCTCATCCACGCTATCCCTACATCATGTCTTCCCCTACACCACTCCTCCTCCACGTTGTCCCTACATCACGTCTTCCCCTACACCATCCCTCTTCCAAGTTGTCCCTACATCATGGCTTCCCTTACAGCACTCCTCCTCCACGCTTTTCCTACATCATTTCATCCCCTACGACATCCCTCTTCCACGTTATTCCTTCATCATGTCTTCCCCTACACCACTCCTCTAAGTTCTCTCTACATCATGTCTTCCCATACAACATTCCTCCTCAATGTTTTTCCTACATCAGGTCTTCCCTTACACCATCCCTCCTCCACGTTGACCCAACATCATGTCCTCCCCTACACCACTCCTCCTCCACGTTGTCCCTACATCATGTTTTCCCCTAGACCATCCTTCCTCCACATTATCTCTACATCATGTCTTCCTCTACACCACTCCTCCACGTCGTCCCTATATCAGGTCTTCCCGTACACTATCCCTCCTCCAGGTTGTCCCTACATCATATCTTACCTACACCATCCCTCCTCCACGTTGTCACTACATTATTTCTTCCCCTACACCACTCCTCCATGTTCTCCCTACATCATGTCTTCCCCTACACCATCCCTTCCTTCACTGTATCCTTACAATATGTCTTACCCTACACCACTCCTCCTCCACGTTGTCCCTACATCATGTCTTCCCCTACACAACTCCTCCTCCACGTTGTCCCTACATCATGTCTTCCCCTACAACATCGCTCCTCCACGTTGTCCCTACATCATTTCTTCCCCTACAACATCGCTCCTCCATGTTGTCCTTGCATCATGTCTTCCCCTACAAACCTCCTCCTCCACGTTGTCCCTGTATCATGTCTTCCCCTACACCATCCCTCCTCCACGTTGTCCTTGCATCATGTCTTCCCTTACACCACTCCTCCTCACGTTGTCCCTGCATAATGTCTTACCCTACACCACTCCTCCTCCACGTTGTCCCTACATCATGTCTTCCACTACAACATCCCTCGTCCACGTTGTCCCTACATCATGTCTTCCCCTACACCACTCCTCCTCCACGTTGTCTCGACATAATGTCTTCCCCTACACCAATCCTCCTCGACATTTTCCCTACATCATGTCTTCCCCTACACCATCCCTTATCCATGTTCTCACTACATCATGTCTTCCCCTACACCACTCCTCCTCCACGTTGTCCCTACATCAAGTCTTCCCCTACACCATTCCTCCACGGTGTCACAACATTATGTCTTCCCCTACACCATCCCTCCTCCATGTTGTCACTCCATCATGTCTTCCGATACACAACTCCCCTTCAACGTTGTCCCTATATCATGTCTTCCCCTACACCACTCTTCCTCCAAGTTGTCCTTACATCGTGTCTCTCCCTACCCCATCCCTTCTTCACGTTGTCCCTACATCATGTCTTCCCGTACACCAATCCTCCTCCACGTTGTCCCTACATCGTATCTTCCACTACACCATTCCCCCTCAACGTTGTCCCTATATCATATCTTAATCTATACCACTCCTCCTTCATATTGTCCCTACATTATGTCTTCCCCTACACCAGTCCTCCTCCACGTTGTCCCTGCATCATATCTTCCCCTACATCACTCCTCTAAACCACTCCGCCACGTTGTCCCTACATAATGTCTTCAAGTACACCAATCCTCCTCAAAGTTGTCCCTACATCCTATCTTCCACTACACCATTCCCCCTCAACGTTGTCCCTATATCATGTCTTAATCTATACCACTCCTCCTTCATATTGTCCCTACATTATGTCTTCCCCTACACCAATCCTCCTCCACGTTGTCCCTGCATCACATCTTCCCCTACATCACTCCTCCCCCACGTTGTCCCTACATCATGTCTTCCGTACACCATCCCTCCTCCACGTTGTCACTATATTATATCTTCCCCTATACCACTCCTCCACATTGTCCCTATATCATGTCTTCCAGTACACCATCCCTTCCTTCACTTTATCCTTACATCACGTCTTCCCTTACACCACTCCTCCTCCACGTCGTCCCAACATCATGTCTTCCCCTACACAACTCCTCCTCCACGTTGTCCCTACATAATGTCTTCCCCTACAACATCGCTCCTCCACGTTCTCCTTACATCATGTCTTCAACTACACACCTCCTCCTCCACGTTATCCCTGTATCATGTCTTCCCCTACACCAGTCCTCCTCCAAGTTGTCCCTACATCATTTCTTCCCCTACACTATCCCTTCTCCACCTTGTCCTGGCATCATGTCTTCCCCTACACTACTCCTCCACAAGTTGTCCCTACATCATGTCTACCCGTACACCACTCCTCCTCCATGTTGTCACTACATCATGTCTTCCCCTACAACATCCCTCGTCCACGTTGTCCCTACATCATGTCTTCCCCTACACCACTCCTCCTCCACTCTGTCCCTGCATCATGTCTTCCCCTACAACATCCCTCTTCCACGTTGTCCCTACATCATGTCGTCCCCTACACCACTCCTTCTCCACGTAGTCCCTCCATCATATCTTCCCCTACACCAATCCTCCTCGACAATCTCCCTACATCATATCTTCCCCTACACCATCACTTCTCGATGTTGTCACTACATCATGTCTTTCCCTACACCACTCCTCCTACACCACTCCTTCTCCACGTAGTCCCTCCATCATATCTTCCCCTACACCAATCCTCCTCGACAATCTCCCTACATCATATCTTCCCCTACACCATCACTTCTCGATGTTGTCACTACATCATGTCTTTCCCTACACCACTCCTCCTCTAAGTTGTTCTTACATCATGTCTTCCGTTACACCACTCCTCCACGTTATGCCTACATCATGTCCTCGCCGACACCACTCCTCCTCCACGTTGTCCCTACATAATGTCATCCCCTACACTTTTCCCTCCTCCACGTTGTACCTACATCATGTCTTCCCCTACACCACTCCTCCTTACGTTGTCCATACATCCTATATTCCCCTACACCTCTCCTCCTCCACGTTGTCCATACATCGTGTCTTCCCTTACCCCATCCCTCCTCCACGTTGTCCCTATATCATGTCTTCCTCTACATCACTCCTCCAAGTTGTCCCTACATCATGTCTTCCCCTACACCACTACTCCTCCGCATTCTCCCTATATCACTTCTTCCACTACACCATCCCTCCTCCAAGTTGTCCCTACATCATGTCTCCCACTACACCGCTCCTCCTCCACGTTGTCCCTAAATCAAATATTCCCTTACACCATTCCTCCTCCACGCTATCCCTACATCATGTCTTCCCCTACATCATCCTTCCTCCAGGTTGTCACTACATCATGTCTACCCCTACACCACTCCTCCTCTACGATGTCCCTACATCATGTCTTCCCTTACACTACTCCTGCTCCCCGTTGTCCCGACATTATGTCTTCCCTTACACCATCCCTCCTCCACGTTGTTCCTACATCATGTCTCCCCCTACACCAATCCTCCTTCACGTTGTCCCTATATCGTGTCTTCCCCTACACTACTCCTCCTCCACGGTGTCCCAACATCATGTCTTCCGTACACCACTCCTCCTCCACGTTCTCCCTACATCATGTCTTCCATTACACAATCCCTCCTCCACGTTAACCCTACATCATGTCTTCCCCTACACCACTCCTCCTCCACGTTGTCCCTACATCACGTCTTCCCCTACACCATCCCTCTTCCAAGTTGTCCCTACATCCTGGCTTCCCTTACAGCACTCCTCCTCCACGTTTATCCTACATCATTTCTTCCCCTACGACATCCCTCTTCCACGTTATTCCTTCATCATGTCTTCCCCTACACCACTCTTCTAAGTTGTCTCTACATCATGTCTTCCCATACACCATTCCTCCTCAATGTTTTTCCTACATCATGTCTTCCCTTACACCATTCCTCCTCCACGTTGACCCAACATCATGTCCTCCCCTACACCGCTACTCCTCCACGATGTCCCTACATCATGCTTTCCCCTAGACCGTCCTTTCTCCAGATTATCTCATCATGTCTTCCTCTACACCACTCCTCCACGTCGTCCCTATATCAGGTATTCCCGTACACCATCCCTCCTCCACATTGTTCCTAAATCATGTCTTCCCCTACACCAATCCTCCTCCATTCTGTCCCTACATCATGTCTTCCCCTACACCATTCCTCCTCCACTTTCTCACTACATCATGTCTTTCCTTACACCACTCCTCCTTCATGTTGTCCCTACATTATGTCCTCCCCTCCACCACTCCTCCTCCACGTTGTCCCAACATCATCTCTTCCCCGAACACCACTCCTCCTCCACGTTTTCCCTACATCATGTTTTCCCTACACAATCCCTCTTCCACGTTGTCACTACATTATTTCTTCCCCTACAACACTCCTCCTCCACGTTGTCCCTACATCATGTCTTCCCGTACACCATCTCTTCCTACACTTTATCCTTACATCATGTCTTCATTTACACCACTCCTCCTCCACGTTGTCCCTACATCATGTCTTCCCCTACACCACTCCTCCTCCACGTTGTCCCTACATCATTTCTTCCCCTACAACGTCGCTCCTCCATGTTGTCCTTGCATCATGTCTTCCCTTACAAGCCTCCTCCTCCACGTTGTCTTTGTAACATGTCTTCTCTTACACCATCCCTCCTCCACGTTGTCCTTGCATCATGTCTTCCCCTACATCACTCCTCCTCACGTTGTCACTATATAATGTCTTACCCTACACCACTCCTCCTCCACGTTGTCCCTACATCATGTCTTCCCCTACACCAATCCTCCTCGATTTTCTCCCTACATCATGTCTTCCCCTGCACCATCCCTCCTCCGTGTTGTCACTACATCATGTCTTCCCCTACACCACTCCTCCTCCACTTTGTCCCTATATCAAGTCTTCCCCTTCACCATTCCTCCACGGTGTCCCAACACTATGTCTTCCCCTACACCATCCCTCCTCAATGTTGTCACTACATCATGTCTTCCGATACACAACTCCCATTCCACGTTGTCCCTACATCATGTAGTCCCCTACACCACTCCTCCTCCACGTTCTCCCTACATCATGTCTTGGCCTACACCACTCAACCTCCACGTTGTCCCTACATGATATCTTCCCCTACACCACTCCTCCTCCAAGTTGTCCCTACATCATGTCTCCCCTACTCCATTCCTCCTCCACGTTGTCCCTCAATCATGTCTTCCCCGACACAACTCCTCTTCCAAGTTGTCCCTACATTATGTCTTCCCTTACACTTTTCCCTCCTCCACGTTGTCCCTATATCATGTTATCCCCTACACCACTCCTCCTCACGTTGTCCTTATATCATGTCTTCCCCTACACCACTCTTCCGCCACGTTGTCCTTACATCGTGTCTCTCCCTACCCCATCCCTTCTTAACGTTGTCCCTACATCATGTCTTCCTCTACACCACTCCTCCACGTCGTCCCTACATAATGTCTTCAAGTACACCAATCCTCCTCAAAGTTGTCCCTACATCGTATCTTCCCCTACACCATTCCTCCTCCACGTTGTCCCTATATCATGTCTTAATCTACACCACTCCTCCTTCATATTGTCCCTACGTTATATCTTCCCCCTACAACAATCCTCCTCCACGTTGTCCCTACATCATGTCTTCCCCTACACCACTCCTCCTCCACGTTGTCCCTAAATCATGTCTTCCGTACACCATCCCTCCTCCACGTTGTCACTATATTATATCTTCCCCTACACCACTCCTCCTCCACATTGTCACTAGATTATGTCTTCCCTTACACCATCCCTTCCTTCACTTTATCCTTACATCACGTCTTCCCTTACACCACTCCTCCTCCACGTTGTCCCTACATCATGTCTTCCCCTACACCCCTCCTCCTCCCCGTTGTCCCTTCATATTTTCTTGCCCTACAATATCGCTCCTCCACGTTCACCTTACATCATGTCTTCCCCTACACACCTCCTCCTCCACGTTGTACCTGTATCATGTCTTCCCCTACACCAGTCCTTCTCCAAGTTGTCCCTACATCATTTCTTCCCCTACACCATCCCTTCTCCACCTTGTCATTGCATCATGTCTTCCCCTACACTACTCCTCCTCAAGTTGTCCCTACATCATAACTACCCTACACCACTCCTCCTCCACGTTGCCACTACAACATGTCTTCCCCTACAACATCCCTCTTCCACGTTGTCACTACATCATATCTTCCCCTATACCGCTCCTCCTCCATTCTGTCCCTACATCATGTCTTCTCCTACAACATCCCTCTTCCACGTTGTCCCTACATCATGTCTTCCCCTACACCACTCCTGCTCTACGTTGTCCCTCCATCATGTCTTCCCCTACACCAATCCTCCTCGACGTTCTACCTACATCATATCTTCCCCTACACCATCACTCCTCGATGTAGTCACTACATCATGTCTTCCCCTACACCACTCCTCTTCCAAGTTGTCCTTACATCATGTCTTCCGTTACACTTTCCTCCACCACGTTGTCCCTACATCATGTCCTAGCCTACACCGCTCCTCCTCCACGTTGTCCCTATATCAGCTCTTCTCCTACACCACTCCTCCTCCAAGTTCTCCCTACATCATGTCTCCCCCTACACCATCCCTCCTCCATATTGTCCCTGCATCATGTCTACCCTTACACAACTCCTCCTCCAAGTTGTCCCTACATCATGTCATCCCCTACACTTTTCCCTCCTCCACGTTGTCCCTACATCAAGTCTTCCCCTACACCACTCCTCCTTACCTTGTCCATATATCCTGTCTTCCCCTACACCTCTCCTCCTCCACGTTGTCCATACATCGTGTCTTCCCTTACCCAATCCCTCCTACACGTTGTCCCTACATCATGTCTTACTCTACATCACTCCTCCACGTTGTCCCTACATCACGTCTTCCCCTACACCACTACTCATCCTCGTTGTCCCTACATTATTTCTTCCCCTACACCATCCCTCCTCCACGTTGTCCCTACATCATGTCTCCCCGTACACCGCTCCTCCTCCACGTTGTCCCTACATCAAATCTTCCCTTACACCATTCCTCCTCCACGCCATCCCTACATCATGTCTTCCCCTACATCATCCTTCCTCCACGTTGTCACTACATCATGTCTTCCCCTACACCACTCCTCCTCTACGATGTCCCTACATCATGTCTTCCATTACACTACTCCTGCTCCCCGTTGTCCCGATATTATGTCTTCCCCTACACCATCCCTCCTCCACGTTGTCCCTACTTCATGTCTCTCACTACACCACTCCTCCTCCACGCTCTCCCTATATCGTGTTTCCCTACTCTCTACTCCTCCTCCACGGTGTACCAAACATCATGTCTTCAGTACACAATCTCCTACCACGTATGTCCCTACATCATGTCTTCCCTTCCACCATCCTCTCCCGTTGTCCTTACATCATGTCTTCCCCTAAACCACTCCTCCTCCTCGTTGTCTTACAACACATCTTCCCTACACCATCCCTCTTTCCAGTTGTCCTTACATCAAGGCTTCCCTTACACACTCCTCCACGTTTGCCTACATCATTTCTTCCCCGACCAATTCCCTCTTCCACATTTTCCTTCATCATGTCTTTCCCTACACCACTCCTCTCAGTTGTCTTACATCATGTCTTTCCCCTACCCCTCCTCTAAGTTGTCTTCTACATAAATGTCTTCCCATACACCATCCCTCCTGATGTTGTCACTACATCATGTCTTTCCCTACACCCCCTCCTCACGTTTTCCTTACATCATGTCTTCCGTTACACCACTCCTCCTCCATGTTGTCCCTTCATCATGTCTTCCCTTACACCACTCCTCCTTCAAGTCGTCCCTACATCATGTCTTCCCCTACCCCATCCCTGCTCCACATTGTCCCTATCATGCCATACCCTACAAACTCCTCCTCCAAGTTGTCCCTACATCATTCTTCCCCTACACTTTCCTCTCCACGTTGTCCCTACATCTTGTATTCCCCTACACCACTTCTTACGTTCTCCATACATCCTGTCTTCCCCTACACCACTCCTCCTCCACGCTGTCCATACATCGTGTCTTCCCCCACCCTATCCCTCCTCCACGTTGTCCCTACATCATGTCTTCCACTACATCACTCCTCCACGTTGTCCCTAATCATGCTTCTACACCACTACTCCTCCAATTGTCCACATCATTTCTTCCCCTACACCATCCCTCCTCCATTTTTCCCTACATCATTGTCTCTCCCCCTTACACCACTCCTCCTCCATCGTTCTCCCTACATCAGAGTCTTTCATACACCACTCCTCCTCCACGTTGTCCCTACATCATATCTTCCTCTCACATCGCCTCCTCCACTGTGTCCCTAGCATCATGACTTTCCCCTACACCACTCCTCCTCTCGTTTCCCTAGTCATCATGTCTCTCCTTACACTACTCCCTCCTCCCCGTTGTCCCTACATTAATGTCTTCCCCTACACCATCCTCATCCACGTTGTCCCTAACATCATGTCTCTCCCATACAGCCACTTCTCCTCACGTTTCCCTACATCGTGTCCTCCCCTACACCACTCCCTCCGTCCACGTTGTCCCTACATCATGTCTTCCACTACACCACTCCTCCTCCACGTTGTCTCGACATCATGTCTTCCCCTACGCCAATCTCCTCGACCAGTTGTCCCTACATCATGTCTTCCCCTACACCATCCCTCCTCCATGTTGTCCTACATCATGTCTTCCCCTACACAACTCTCCTCACGTTGTCCTTATATCCTAGTCATTCCCTAACCATTCCTCCCACGTGTCCCAACCCATTATGTCTTCCCCTACACCATCCCTTCCTCCATGTTGTCACTACTTAATGTTTCCGATACACAACTCCCTTTCCAGTTGTGCATACATCATGTATTCTTACAACCACTCCTACTCCAAATTGTTCCCTACATCATGTCGTAGCCTACACCATCTCCTCCACGTTGTCCTACCTCATGTCCTTCCCTTAACCAATCCTCCAAGTTCTGTCCCCTACTTCTGTATTCCCCGGACACCATCCCTCTTCCACGTTGTCCCTGCATCATGTCTTCCCCTACACAACTCCTCCTCCAAGTTGTAACTACAAGATGTAATCCTCTACACTTTTCCCTCCTCCACGTTGTCCCTATATCATGTCTTCCGCTACACCACTCCTCCTCACTTTGTCCCTATATCATGTCTTCCCCTACACCATCCCTCCTCCACGTTGTCCTTACATCGTGTCTCCCCCTACCCCATCCCTTCTCCACGTTGTCCCTACATCATTTCTTCCTCTACACTACTCCACGTTTTCTCTACATAATGTCTTCCCGTACACCACTCCTCCTCCACGTTGTCCCTACATCATATCTTCACCTATACCATTCCTCCTCCACGTTGTCCCTATATCATGTCTTCCGCTACACCACTCCTTCACATTGTCCCTACATTATGTCTTCCCCTACACCAATCCTCCTCCACTTTGTCCCTACATCATGTCTTCCCCTACACCACTCCTCCTCCACGTTGTCCCTACATAATGTCTTCCGTACACCATCCCTACTCAACGTTGTCACTATATTATATCTTCCCGTACACCACTCATCCTCCACATTGTCCCTACATCATGTCTTCACCTACATCATCCCTCTTCCACGGTGTCCCTACATCATGTCTTCCCCTACACAACTCCTCCTCCACGCTGTCCCTACATCATGTCTTCCTCTACACCACTCCTCCTCCACGTTGTCCCTACATCATGTCTTCCCCTACACCAATCCTCCTCGACATTCTCCCTACATCATGTCTTCCCCTACACCATCCCTCCTCGATGTTGTCACTACATCATGTCTTCCCCTACACCACTCCTCCTCCACATTGTCCTTACATCATGTCTTCCGTTACACCACTCCTCCACGTTGTCCCTGCATCATGTCTTAGCCTACACCACTCCTCCTCCACGTTGTCCCTACATCATGTCTTCGCCACCACCATCCTTCATCAACGTTGTCCTTTCATCATGTCTTCCCCTACACCACACCTCCACGTTGTCCAAACACTATGTCTTCCCTACACCATCCATTTCCATGTTGTCACTACATCATGTCTTCCGTAACACCACTCCTCCTCCACGTTGTCCCTACATCAGTTCTTACCCTACACCACTCCTCCTCCACGTTGTCCCTACTTCATGTCTTCCCCTACACCACTGCTCCCCCAAGTTGTCCTTACATCATGTCTTCCCCACCACCATCCCTCCTCCACGTTGTGCTTACATCATGTCTTCCCCTACACCACTCCTCTACGTTGTCCCTATATTATGCCTTCCCCTACACCACTATTCCAACAAGTTGTCACTACATCATGTCTTCCCCTACACCACTCCTCCCCACGTTGTCCTTACATCATGTCTTCCTCTACACCACTCCTCCTCCACGTTGTCCACACGTCATGACTTCCCCTACACCATCCCTGCTTCACGATGTCACTATATCATGTCTTCCTCTACACCACTCCTCCTCCACGTTGCACTTACATCATGTCTTCGACTACACCATTCCTCCTCCACGTAGTCCCTATGTCATATCTTCCCCTACACCATTCCTCCTCCATGTTGACCCGAAATTATGTCTTCCCCAACACCACTCCTCCTCCACGTTATCCCTACATCATTTCTTCCGCTACACCATCCCTCCTCCACATTGTCCCTAAATTATATCTTCCTCTACACCACTCCTCCTCCACGTTGTCCCTACATCATGTCTTTCCGTACACCTTCCCTCCTTCACGTTGTCCCTACATCATGTCTTCCCCAATTACACTCCTCCTCCATTTTGTCCCTACATCATTTCTTCATCTTAACCATCCCTCTTCCACGTTGTCATTACATCATATCTTCCCCTACACCATCCCTTCTCCACGTTGTCCCTACATCATGTCTTCCCCTACAGCATCCCTCCTCCACGTTGTCCCTTAATCATGTCTTCCCCTACACCATACCTCCTCCACGTTCTCCCTACATTTTGTCTTCCACTACACCATCCTTCCTCAACGTTGTCCCTACATCATGTCTTCCCTACACCATCCATTCCTTCACTTTATCCTTACATCAAGTCTACCCTTACTTGCATCATGTCTTCCCCCTACACTACTACTCCTCCACGTTGTCTCTACATCATGTCTTCCCCTACAACATCGCTCCTCCACGATCTCCTTACATCATGTCTTCCACTAGACACCTCCTCCACGTTGTCCCTGTACCATGTCTTCCCCTACACCATCCCTCCTCAACCTTGTCCTTGCATCATGTCTTCCCCTACTCTACTCATCCTCACTTTGTCCCTACATCATGTCTTCCAGTACACCACTCCTCCAGGTTGTCCCTACATCATGTCTTCCCCTACAACATCCCTCTTCCACGTTGTCCCTACATCATGTCTTCCCGTACACCAATCCTCTTCGACATTCTCCCTGCGTCACGTCTTCCCCTACACCATCCCTCCTCCACGTCGTCCCTGCATCATGTCTTCCCCTACACAACTCCTCCAATTTGTCCCTACATCATGTCATCCCCTACACTTTTCCCTCCCCCACGTTGTCCCTATATGATCTCTTCTACATCACTCCTCCTAACGTTGTCCCTATATCATGTCTTCCCCTACACCACTCCTCCTCCACGTTGTCCATACGTCGTGTCTCTCCCTACCCCATCCCTCCTCCACGTTGTCCCTACATAATGTCTTCCCGTACACCACTCCTCCTCCACGTTGTCCCTATATCATTCTTCCTATACAACTCTCCTCCTCCACGTTGTCCACACGTCATGACTTCCCCTACACCACTCCTCTCACGTTGTCCAAACATTATGTCTTCCCCTACACATTTCCCTCCTCCACGTTGTCACTACATCATGTCTTCCGTTACACCACTCCTCCTCACGTTGTCCCCACATCATGTCTTAGCCTACACCACTCCTCCTCCACGTTGTCCCTACATCATGTCTTCCCCTACACCACTCCTCCAAGTTGTCCCTACATCATGTCTTCCCCACCACCATCCCTCCTCCACGTTGTCCTTACATTATGTCTTCCCCTTCACCACTCCTCTACGTTGTCCCTACATCATGTCCTCCTCTACACCACTCCTCCTCCACGTTGTCCACACGTCATGACTTCCACTACAGCATCCCTCATCCACGATGTCACTACATCATGTCTTCCTCTACACCACTCCTCCTGCACGTTGTACTTACATCATGTCTTCCCCTACACAACTCCTCCTCCACGTAGTTAATATATCATGTCTTCCCCTACACCATCCCTTCTCCACATTGTCCCTACATCATGTCTCCCCTTACACCATTCCTCCTCAACGTTGTTCCTACATCATATCTTCCCCTTCACCACTCCTCCTTCAAGTTGTCCCTACATCATGTCTTCCCTTACACCATCCCTCCTCCATGTTGTCCCTACATCATGTCTTCCCCTACACCACTCCTCCTCCACGTTGTCCCTATATCACGTCTTCCCCTACACCATCCCTCTTCCAAGTAGTCCCTACATCATGGCTTCCCTTACACTACTATTCCTCCACGTTTTTCCAACATCATTTCTTCCCCTACCACACCCCTCTTCCACGTTATTCCTTCATCAAGTCTTCCCCTACACCACTCCTCTAAGTTGTCTCTACATCATGTCTTCCCCTATACCATTCCTCCTCCACGTTTTTCCTACATCATGTCTTCCCTTACACCATCCCTCCTCCAACTTGACCCAACATCATGTCTTCCCCTACACCACTCCTCCTCCACGTTGTCCCTACATCATGTTTTCCCCTAGACCATCCCTCCTCCACATTGTCTCTACATCATGTCTTCCTCTACACCACTCCTCCACCTCGTCCCTATATCAGGTCTTCCTGTACACCATCCCTCCTCCACGTTGTCCCTACATCATGTCTCCCCCTACACTACTCCTTCTCCATTCTGTGCCTACATCATGTCTTCCCCTACACCATTCCTCCGCCACTTTGTCACTACATCATATCTTTCCCTACACCACTCCTCCTTCACGTTCTCCCTACATTATGTCTTCCCCTCCACCACTCCTCCTCCACGTTCTCCCTACATCATCTCTTCCCCGTACACCATTCCTCCTCCACGTTCTCCCTACATCATGTCTTCCCTACACCATCCCTCTTCCACGTTGTCAAAACATTATTTCTTCCCCTACACCACTCCTCCTCACGTTGTCCCTATATAAGGTCTTACCCTACACCACTCCTCCTCCACGTTGTCCCTACATCATGTCTTCCCTTACACCACTCCTCCTCCATGTTGTCACTACATCATGTCTTCCCCTACACCACTCCTCTTCCACGTTATCCCTACATCAAGTCTTCCCATACACCATTCCTCCACGGTGTCCCAGCATTATGTCTTCCCCTACACCATCCCTCCTCCATGTTGTCACTACATCATGCCTTCCGTTACACAACTCCCCTTCCACGTTGTCCCTACATCATGTATTCCCCTACACCACTAGTCCTCCAAGTTATCCCTACATATGTCTTAGCCTACACCACTCCTCCTCCACGTTGTCCCTACATCATGTCTTCCCCTACAACACTCCTCCTCCACGTTGACCCGACATCAAGTCTTCCCCTACCCCAATCCTCATCAATATTCTTCTTACATCATGTCTTCCCTACACCATCCCTCCTCCATGTTGTCACTACATCATGTCTTCCCCTACACCACTCCTCCTCCACGGTGTCCCAGCATTATGTCTTCCCCTACACCATCCCTCCTCCATGTTGTCACTACATCATGTCTTCCGATACACAACTCCCCTTCCACGTTGTCCCTACATCACGTATTCATCTACACCACTCCTCCTCCAAGTTGTCCCTACATCATGTCTTAGCTTACACCACTCCTCCTCCAAGTTGTCCCTACATCATGTCTTAGCTTACACCACTCCTCCTCCAAGTTGTCCCTACATCATGTCTTAGCTTACACCACTCCTCCTCCAAGTTGTCCCTACATCATGTCATCCCCTACACATTTCCCTCCTCCACGTTGTCCCTATATCATGTCTTCCCCTACACCACTCCTCCTCACGTTGTCCCTATATCATGTCTTCCCCTACAACACTCCTCCTCCACGGTGTCCTTACATCGTGTCTCTCCTTACCCCATTCCCATCTCCACGTTGTCCCTACATCATGTCTTCCTCTACACCACTCCTCCACGTTGTCTCTACATAATGTCTTCCCGTACACCACTCCTCCACGTTGTCCCTATATCATATCCTCCCCTACACCATTCCTCCTCCACATTGTCCCTATATCATGTCTTCCTCTACACCACTCCTCCTTCACATTGTCCCTACATTATGTCTTCCTCTTCACCACTCCTCCTCCAAGTTGTCAATACATCATGTCTTCCCCAACACCACTAATCCTCCACATTGTTCCTATATCATATTTTCCGTACATCATCCCTCCTCCACGTTGACACTATATTATATTTTCCCCTACACCAATCCTCCTCCACATGTCCCTACATCATGTCTTCCCCTACACCGTCCCTTCCTTCACATTATCATTACACTACGTCTTCCCTTACACCACTCCTCCTCCACGTTGTCCCTATATCATGTCTTTCCCTACACCACTCCTCCTCCACGTTGTCCCTACATCATGTCTTCCCCTACAACATCGCTCCTCCACGTTGTCCTTATATCATGTCTTCCCCTACACACCGCCTCCTCCACGTTGTCCCTGTATCATGTCTTCCCCTGCACCAGTCCTCCTAAAAGTTTTTCCTACATCATGTCTTCCACTACGCCATCCCTCCTCCACCTTGTCCTTGCATCATGATCTTCCCCCACACTACTCCTCCTCACGTTGTCCCCACATCATGTCTACCCATACACCACTCCTCCTCCACGTTGTCCCTACATCATGTCTTCCCCTACAACATCCCTCTTCCACGTTATCCCTACATCATGTCTTACCCTACACCACTCCTCCTCCACGCTGTCCCTACATCATGTCTTCCCCTACAACATCCCTCTTCCACGTTGTCCCTACATCATGTCTTCCCCTACAACACTCCTCCTCCACGTTGTCCCTACATCATGTCTTCCCCTACTCCAATCCTCATCGACATTCTCCCAACATCATGTATTCCCCTACACCACTCCTCCTCCACGTTGTCCCTACATCATGTCTTCCCTTGAACCACTCCTCCTCCACGTTGCCCCTACATCATGTCTCAGCCTACACCACTCCTCCTCCACCTTGTCACTACATCATGTCTTCCCCTACACCACTCCTACTCCAAGTTGTTCCTACATCATGTCTCCCCCTACACCATCACTCCTCCACATTGTCCCTGCATCATGTCTACCCCTACACAACTTCTCCTCCAAGTTGTCCCTACTTCATGTCATCCCCTAAACTTTTCCCTCCTCCGCGTTTTCCCTCCATCATGTCTTCACCTACACCACTCCTCCTTACGTACTCCATACATCCTGTCTTCCCCTACGTCCACGTTGTCCATACACCGTGCCTTCCCCTACCCCATCCCTCCTCCATGTTGTCCCTACATCATGTCTTCCCCTACACCACTACTCATCCACGTTCTCCATACATCATGTCTCCCCCTACACCACTACTCCTCCACGTTGTCCCTACATCATATCTTCCCTTACACCACTCCTCCTCTACGTTATCCCTACATCATGTCTTCCCCTACATCATCCTTCCTCCACGTTGTCCCTATATCATGTCTTCCCCTACACCACTTCTCCTCTGCGATGTCCCTACATCATGTCTTCCCTTACACTACTCCTGCTCCCCGTTGTCCCGATATTATGTCTTCACCTACACCATCCTTCCTCCACGTTGTCCCTACATCACGTCTCTCCCTACACCAATCCTCCTCCCGTTGTCCCTATATCGTGTCTTCCCCTACACTACTCCTCCTCCACGGTGTCCCAACATCATGTCTTCCATACACCACTACTCCTCCACGTTGTCCCTACATCATGTCTTCCCTTACACCATCCCTCCTAAATGTTGTCCCTACATCATGTCTTCCCCTACACCACTCCTCCATGTTATCCCTACATCACGTCTTCCCCTACACCATCCTTCTTCCAAGTTGTCCCTACATCATGGCTTCCTTTACACCACTCCTCCTCCACGTTTTTCCTACATCATTTCTTCCCCTACCACATCCCTCTTCCACGATATTCCTTCATCATGCCTTCCCCTACACCACTCCTCTAAGTTGTCTCTACATCATGTCTTCCCCTACACCATTCCTCCTAAAAGTTTTTCCTACATCATGTCTTCCCTTACACCATCCCTCATCCACGGTGACCCAACATCGTGTCTTCCCCTACACCACTTCTCCACGTTGTCCCTACCTCATGTTTACCCCTTGACCATCCCTCCTCCACATTGTCGCTACATCATGTCTTCCTCTACACCACTCGTCCACGTCGTCCCTATATCAGGTCTTCCCGTACACCATCCCTCCTTCACGTTGTCCCTACATCATGTCTCCCCCTACACCACTCTTCCTCCATTCTGTCCCTACATCATGTCTTCCCCTACACCATTCCTCCTCCACTTTTTCACTACATCATGTCTTTCCCTACACCACTCCTCCTTCACGTTGTCCCTACATTATGTCATCCTCTCCACCACTCCTCCTCCACGTTGTCCCTCCATCATCTCTTCCCCGTACTCCACTCCTACTCCACGTTGTCCCTACATCATGTCTTCCCTTACACCATCCCTCCTCAACGGTGACCCAACATCGTGTCTTCCCCTACACCACTTCTCCTCCACGTTGTCCATACCTCATGTTTTCCCCTTGACCATCCCTCCTCCACATTGTCGCTACATCATGTCTTTCTCTACACCACTCCTCCACGTCGTCCCTATATCAAGTCTTCCCGTACACCATCCCTCCTCCACGTTGTCCCTACATCATGTCTCGCCCTACACAACTCTTCCTCCATTCTGTCCCTACATCATGTCTTCCCGTACACCATTCCTCTCCACTTTGTCACTACATCATGTCTTTCCCTACACCACTCCTCCTTCACGTTGTCCCTACATTGTCTTCCTCTCCACCACTCCTCCTCCACGTTGTCCCTCCATCATCTCTTACCAGTACTCCACTCCTCCTCCACGTTGTCCCTACATCATGTCTTCCCTACACCATCCCTCCTCCACGTTGTCCCTACATCATGTCTTCCCCTACACCGTCCCTTCCTTCACTTTATCCTTACATCACGTCTTCCCTTACACCACTGCTCCTCCACGTTGTCCCTACATCATGTCTTCCCCTACACCACTCCTCCTCCACGTTGTCCCTACATCATGTCTTCCCCTACAACATCGCTCCTCCACGTTGTCCTTACATCATGTCTTCCCCTACACACCTCCTCCTCCACGTTGTCCCTGTATCATGTCTTCCCCTACACCACTCCTCCTAAACGTTTTTCCTACATCATGTCTTCCCCTACACCATCCCTCCTCCACCTTGTCCTTGCATCATGTCTTACCCTACACTACTCCTTCTCATGTTGTCCCCACATCATGTCTACCCATACACCACTCCTCCACGTTGTCCCTACATCATGTCTTCCCCTAAAACATCCCTCTTCCACGTTGTCCCTACATCATGTCTTCCCCTACACCACTCGTCATCCACGTTGTCCCTACATCATGTTTTCCCCTACAACATCCCTCTTCCACGTTGTCCCTACATCATGTCTTCCCCTACAACACTCTTCCTCCACGTTGTCCCTACATCATGTCTTCCACTACACCAATCCTCCTCGACTTTCTCCCTACATCATGTCTTCCCCTACACCATCCCTCCTCCATGTTGTCACTACATCATGTCTTCCCCTACACCACTCCTCCACGTTGTCCTTACATCATGTCTTCGGTTACAACACTCCTCCTCCACGTTGTCCCTACATCATATCTTAGCCTACACCACTCCTCCACGTTGTCCCTACATCATGTCATCCCCTACACCACTCCTCCTCCAAGTTGTCCCTACATCATGTCTCCCACTACACCATCAATATTCCAGATTCTCCCTGTATCATGTGTACCCCTACACAACTCCTCCTCCAAGTTGTCCCTACATCATGTCATCCCCTAAACTTTTCCCTTCTCTACGTTGTCCCTACATCATGTCTTCCCCTACACCACTCCTCCTTACGTACTCCATACATCCTGTCTTCCCCTAAACCACTCTTCCTCCACGTTGTCCATACACCGTGCCTTCCCCTACCCCATCCCTCCTCCACGTTGTCCCTACATCATGTCTTCCCCTACACCACTACTCATCCACGTTGTCCCTACATCATGTCTCCCCCTACACCACTCCTCCTCCACGTTGTCCCTACATCATATCTTCCCTTACACCACTCCTCCTCACATTAACCCTACGTCGTGTCTTCCCCTACGTCATCCTTCCTCCACGTTGTCCCTACATCATGTCTTCCCCTACACCACTCCTCCACTGCGATGTCCCTACATCATGTCTTCCCTTACACTACTCCTGCTCCCCGTTGTCCCGACATTATATCTTCCCCTACACCATCCCTCCTCCACGTTGTCAATACATCATGTCTCTCCCTACACCACTCCTCCTCCCGTTGTCCCAATATCGTGTCTTCCCCTACACCACCCCTCCTCCACAGTGTCCCAACATCATGTCTTCCGTACACCACTCTTCCTCCACGTTGTCCCTACATCATGTCTTCCCTTACACCATTCCTCCTCCACTTTGTCCCTACATCATGTCTTCCCCTACACCACTCCTCCTCCATGTTGTCTCTACATCACGTCTTCCCCTACACCATCCCTCTTCCATGTTGTCCCTACATCATGGCTTCCTTTACACCACTCCTCGTCCACGTTTTTCCTACATCATTTCTTCCCCTACCACATCCATCTTCCACGTTATTCCTTCATCAAGTCTTCCCCTACACAACCCCTCTACGTTGTCCCTACATCATGTGCTCCCATACACCATTCCTCCTCCCGTTGTTCCTACATCATGTCTTCCCTAACACCACTCCTCCTCCACGTTGACCCAACATCATGTCTTCCCCTACACCACTCCTCCTCCACGTTGTCCCTACATCATGTTTTCCCCTAGACCATCCCTCCTCCACATTGTCTCTACATCATGTCTTCCTCTACACCACTCCTCCACGTCGTCCCTATATCATGTCTTCCCATACACCATCCCTCCTCCACTTAGTCCCTACATCATGTCTTCCCCAACACCAATTCCCCTCGACATTCTCCCTAAATCATGTCTCCCCCAACACCATCCCTGCTCGAGGTTGTCACTACATCATGTCTTCCTCGACACCACTCCTCCACGTCGTCCCTATATATTGTCTTCCCGTACACCATCCCTCTTCCAAGTTGTCCCTACATCATATCTTCCCCTACACCACTCCTCCAAGTTGTCACTACATCATGTCTCCCCCTACACCATCTCTCCTCCATATTGTCCCTGCATCATGTCTACCCCTACACAACTCCTCCAAGTTGTCCCTACATCATGTCATCCCCTACACTTTTCCCTCCTCCACGTTGTCCCTACATCATGTCTTCCCCTACACCTCTCCTCCTCCACGTTGTCCATACATCGTGTCTTCCCCTACCCCACCCCTCCTCCACGTTCTCCCTACATCATGTCTTCCCCTGCATCACTCCTCCACGATGTCCCTACATCATGTCTTCCGCTACACCACTACTCCACGTTTTCCCTACATCATTTCTTCCCCTACACCATCCCTCCCCCACGTTGTCCCTACATCGTGTCTCCCCCTACACCACTCCTCCTCCACGTTGTCCCTACATCAAATTTTCCCTTACACCACTCCTCCTCCACGTTATCCCTACATCATGTCTTCCCCTATATCATCCTTCCTCCACGTTCTCCCTACATCATGTCTTCCCCTACACCGCTCCTCCTCTACGATGTCCCTACATCATGTCTTCCCTTACACTACTCCTGCTCCCCGTTGTCCCGACATTATGTGTTCCCCTACACCATCCCTCCTCCACGTTCTCCCTACATCATGTCTCTCCCTACACCACTCCTCCTCCACGTTCTCCCAATATCGTGTCTTCCCCTACACTACTCCTGCTACCCGTTGTCCCGACATTATGTGTTCCCCTACACCATCCCTCCTCCACGTTCTCCCTACATCATGTCTCTCCCTACACCACTCCTCCTCCACGTTCTCCCAATATCGTGTCTTCCCCTACAGTACTCCTCCTCCGCGGTGTCCCAACATCATGTCTTCCGTACACCACTCGTCCTCCACGTTGTCCCTACATCATGTCTTCCCTTACACCATCCCTCCTCCACGGTGTCCCGACATCATGTCTTCCCCTACACCATTCCTCCTCCACGCTGTCCCCACATCAAGTTTTCCCCTACACCATCCCTTTTCAAAGTTGTCCCTAAATCATGGCTTCCCTTACACCACTCCTCCTACACATTTTTCCTACAACATTTCTTCCCCTACACCATCCTTCTTCCACGTTATTCCTTCATGATATCTTCCCCTACAACACTCCTCTACGTTGTCCCTACATCATGTATTCCACTACTCCATTCCTCCTCCACGTTTTTCCTACATCATGTCTTCCCTTACACCACTCCTCCTCCATGTTGATCCAACATCATGTCTTCCCCTACACCACTCCACCTCCAAGTTGTCCCTACATCATATTTTCCCCTTGACCATCCCTCCTCTACATTGCCTCTACATCATGTCTTCCTCTACACCACTCCTCCACGACGTCCCTGTATCATGTCTTCCCGTACACCATCCATCCTCCACGTTGTCCCTACATCATGTCTTCCGCTACAGCACTCCTCCTTCATTCTGTCCCTACATCATGTCTTCCCTTACACCATTCCTCCTCCACTTTGTCACTACATCATGCCTTTCCCTACACCATTCCTCCTTCAAGTTGTCCCTACTTTATGTCTTCCAATACACCACTCCTCTTCCACGTTGTCCCTACATCATGTCTTCCCCGTACACCACTCGTCCTCCACGTTGTCCCTACATCATGTCTTCCCTACGCCATCCCTCCTCCACGTTGTCACTACATTATTTCTTCCCCTTAACCACTCCTGTTCCACGTTCTCCCTGCATCATGTCTTCCCCTACACCATCCCTTCCTTCACTTTATCCTTATATCATGTCTTCCCTTACACCACTCCTCCTCCACGTTGTCCCTACATCATGTCTTCCCCTACACCACTCCCCCTCAACATTGTACCTACATCATTTCTTCCCCTACAACATCGATCCTCCATGTTGTCCTTGCATCATGTCTTCCCCTACAAACCTCCTCCTCCACGTTCTCCCCTGTATCATGTCTTCCCCTACACCATCCCTCCTCCACGTTGTCCTTGCATCATGTCTTACCCTACACCACTCCTCCTCAAGTTGTCCCTACATAATGTCTTACCCTACACAACTCCTCCTCCACTTTGTCCCTACATCATGTCTTCCCCTACAACATCCCTCGTCCACGTTGTCCCTACATCATGTCTTCCCCTACACCACTCCCCCTCCACGTTGTCTCGACATCATGTCTTCCCATACACCAATCCTCCTCGACATTGTCCCTACATCATTTCTTCCCCTACACCATCCCTCCTCCATGTTGTCACTACATCATGTCTTCCCCTACACCACTCCTCCTACACGTTGTCCCTATATCAAGTCTTCCCCTACACCATTCCTCCACGGTGTCTCAACATTATGTCTTCCCCTACACCATTACTCCTCCATGTTGTCACTCCATCATGTCTTCCGATGCACAACTCCCCTTCCACGTTGTCCCTACATCATGTTTTCCCCTACACCACTCCTCCTCCAAGTTGTCCCTACATCATGTCTCCTCCAACACGATCCCTACTCCACGTTGTCCCTACATCATGTTTTCAACTAGACCATCCATCCTCCACATTGTCTCCACATCATGTCTCCCTCTACACCACTCATTCACGTCGTCCCTATATCAGTTCTTCCCGTACACCATCCCTACTCCATGTTGTCCCTACATCATGTCTTCCCCTACACCACTCCTCCTCCATTCTGTCCCTACACATGTCTTCCCTACACCATTCCTCCTCCACTTTGTCACTAAATCATGTCTTTCCCTCCACCATTCCTCCTTCACGTTGTCCCTCCATTATGTCTTCACCATTCCTCCTCCACGTTGTCCCTACATCATGTCTTCCCCTACACCATCCCTCCTCCACGTTGTCCCTACATCATGTCTTCCCCTACACCATCCCTCCTCCACGTTGTCCTTACATCATGTCTTCCCCTACATCATTCTTCCACGATGTCCTTACATTATGTCTTCCCTTACACCACTCTGACATCCACGTTGTCACTATATCATGTCTTCCCCTACACCACTCCTCCTCGACGTTGTCCCTACATAATATCTTCCCCTACACCATTCCTCGTCTACGTTGTCCCTACATCATGACTTCCCCTACATCATCCCTCCTCCATGTTGTCCCTACATCATGGCTTTCCTTAACCCGCTCCTCCTCCACCTTGAACCTACATCATGTCTTCCCCTACACCACTCCTCCACGTTGTCCCTACATCATTTCTTCCCCTACACCGTCCCTCCTCCACCTTGTCCCTACAACATGTTTCCTCTACACCACTACTCCTCCACGTTGTCCCTACATCATGTCTTCCCTTACACCATCCCTCCTCCATGTTGTCCCCACATCATATGTTCCCCTACACCACTCCTAATCCACGTTGTCCCTACATCATGTCTTTCCCTACACCACTCCTCCTCTACGTTGTCCCTATATCTTCTCTTCTCCTACACCACTCCTTTTCCAAGTTGTCCCTACATTATGTCTTCCCTACACCATCCCTCCTCCACGTTGTCCCTACATCATGTATTCCCCATCACCACTCCTCCTCCACGTTGTCCCTACATCACGTCTTCCCCTACACCATCATTCTTCCAAGTTGTCCCTACATCATGGCTTCCCTTACACCACTCATCCTCCAAGTTTTTCCTACATCATTTCTTCCCCTACACCATCCCTCTTCCGCGTTACTCCTTCATCATCTCTTCCCCTACACCACTCCACTACGTTGTTCCTACATCATGTTTTCCGCTACACCATTCCTCCTCCACGTTGTTCCTACATCATGTCTTCCCTTACACCACTCCTCCTCCACGTTGACCCAACAACGTGTCTTCCCCCACACCACTCCTCCTCCACGTTGTTCCTACTTCATGTTTTCCCCTAGACCATCCAGTCTACACATTGTCTCTACATCATGTCTTCCTCTACACCATTCCTCCACGTCGTCCCCATATCATGTCTTCCCGTACACCATCCCTCCTCCGCGTTGTCCCTACATCATGTTTTTCCCTACACCACTCCTCCTCCATTCTGTCCCTACATCATGTCTTCCCCTACAACATTCCTCCTCCACTTTGTCATTACATCATATCTTTTCCTACACCACTCCTCCTTCACGTTGTTCCTGCATTATGTCTCCCCCTACGCCACTCCTCCTCCACGTTGTCCCTACATCATGTCTTCCCCGTACACCACTCCTCCTCCATGTTGTCCCAACATCATGTCTTACCTGCACCATCCCTCCTCCACGTTGTCACTACATTATTTCTTCCCCTACACCACTCCTGCTCCACGTTCTCCCTACATCATGTCTTCCCCTACACAATCCCTTTCTTCACTTTATCCTTACATCATGTCTTCCCTTACATCACTCCTCCTCCACGTTGTCCCTACATCATTTCTTCCCCTACAACATCGCTCCTCCATGTTGTCCTTGTATCATGTCTTCCCCTACAAACCTCCTCCTCCCCATTGTCCCTGTATCATGTCTTCCCATACACCATCCCTCCTCCACGTTGTCCTTGCATCATGTCTTCCCTTACCACTCCTCCTCACGTTGTCCCTGCATATTGTCTTACCCTACACCACTTCTCCTCCACGTTGTCCCTACATCATGTCTTCCCCTACAACATCCCTCGTCCACGTTGTCCCTAAACCATGTCTTCCCTTACACCACTCCTCCTCCACGTTGTCTCGACATCATGTCTTCCCCTACACCAATCCTCCTCGACATTCTCCCTACATCATGTCTTCCCCTACACAATCCCTCCTCCATGTTGTCACTACAACATGTCTTCCCCTATACCACTCCTCCTCCACGTTGTCATTACATCAAGTCTTACCCTACACCATTCCTCCACGGTTTACCAACATCATGTCTTCCCCTACACCATCCCTCCTCCATGTTGTCACTACATCATGTCTTCCGATACACAACTCCCCTTCCACGTTGTCCCTACATCATTTATTCCCCTACACCACTCCTCCTCCAAGTTGTCCCTAACTCATGTCTTAGCCTACACCACTCATCCTCCACATTGTCAGTACATGATATCTTCCCCTACACCACTCCTCCTCCAAGTTGTCCCTACGTCATGTCTCCTACACCATCCCTCCTCCACGTTGTCCCTGGATCATGTCTTCCACAACACAACTCCTCCTCCAAGTTGTCCCTACATCATGTCATCCCCTGCACTTTTCCCTCCTCCACGTTGTCCCTATATCATGTCTTCCTTTACACCACTGCTCCTCAAGTTGTCCCTATTTCGTGTCTTCCCCTACACCACTCCTCCTCCACGTTGTCCTTCCATCGTGTCTCTCCCTACCCCATTCCTTCTTCACGTTGTCCCTAAATCATGTCTTCCTCTACACCATTCCTCCACGTTGTCCCTACATAATGTCTTCATGTACACCACTCCTCCTCCACGTTCTCCCTACATCGTATCTTCCACTACACCATTCCTCCTCCACGTTGTCCCTATATCATGTTTTCCTCTACACCACTCCTCCTTCACATTGTCTCCACATTATGTCTTCCCCTACACAACTCCTCCTCCACGTTGTCCTTACATCATGTCTTCCCCTATACCACTCCTCCTCCACGTTGTCCCTACATCATGTCTTCCGTACACTATCCCTCCTCCACGTTGTCACTATATTTTATCTTCCCCTACACCACTCCTCCTCCACATTGTCCCTACATCATGTCTTCCCCTACACCATCCCTTCCTTCACTTTATCCTTACATCACTTCTTCCCTTACACCACTCCTCCTCCACGTTGTCCCTACATCATGTCTTCCCCTACACCACTCCTCCTCCACGTTGTCCCTCCATAATGTCTTCCCCTACAACATCGCTCCTCCATCTTCTCCTTACATCAAGTCTTCCCCTACACACCATCTCCTCCACGTTGTCCCTGTATCATGTCTTCCCCTACACCAGTCCTCCTCCAAGTTGTCCCTACATCTTTTCTTCCCCTACACCATCCCTTCTCCACCTTGTCCTTGCATCATGTCTTCCCCTACACTACTCCTCCTCAAGTTCTCCCTATATCATGTCTACCCGTACACCACTCCTCCTCCACGTTGTCACTACATCATGTCTTCCCCTACAACATCCCTCTTCCAAGTCGTCCCTACATCATGTCTTCCCCTACACCACTCCTCCTCCACTCTCTCCCTGCATCATGTCTTCCCCTACAACATCCATCTTCCACGTTGTCCCTACATGATGTCTTCCCCTACACCACTCCTGCTCCACGTTGTCCCTCCATCATGTCTTTCCCTACACCAATCCTCCTCGACATTCTCCCTAAATCATGTCTTCCCCTACACCATCACTCCTCATGTTGTCACTACATCATGTCTTCCCCTACACCACTCCTCCTCCAAGTTGTCCTTACATCATGTCTTCCGTTACACCACTCCTCCGCCACGTTGTCCCAACATCATGTCCTAACCTACACCATTCCTCCTCCGGGTTGTCCTTCCATCGTGTCTCTCCCTACCAGATCCCTTCTTCATGTTGTCCCTACATCATGTCTTCCTCTACACCACTCCTCCACGTTGTCCCTACATAATGTCTTCCTGTACACCACTCCTCCTCCATGTTCTCCCTACAACGTATCTTCCCCTACACCATTCCTCCTCCACGTTGTCCCTATATCATGTCTTCCTCTACACCACTCCTCCTTCACATTGTCCCTACATTATGTCTTCCCCTACACAACTCCTTCTCCACGTTGTCCCTACATCATGTCTTCCCCTACACAACTCCTCCTCCACGTTCTCCCTACATCAAGTCTTCCGTACACCATCTCTCCTTCACGTTGTCACTATATTATATCTTCCCCTACACCACTCCTCCTCCACATTGTCCCTACATCATGTCTTCCCCTACACCATCCCTTCCTTCACTTTATCCTTACATCACGTCTTCCCTTACACCACTCCTCCTCCACATTGTCCCTACATCAAATCTTCCCTTACACCACTCCTCCTCCACGTTAACCCTACATCATGTCTTCCCCTACATCATCCTTCCTCCACGTTGTCCCTACATCATGTCTTCCCCTACACCACTCCTCCTCCACGTTGTCCTTACATCAAATCTTCCCTTACACCACTCCTCCTCCACGTTAACCCTACATCATGTCTTCCCCTGCATCATCCTTCCTCCACGTTGTCCCTACATTAAATCTTCCCTTACACCACTACTCCTCCACGTTAACCCTACATCATGTCTTCCCCTACATCATCCCTCCTCCACGTTGTTATCACATCATGTCTCTCCCCACACCACTCCTCCTCCACGTTGTCCCTATATTGTGTCTTCCGTACACAACTCCTCCTCCACGTTGTCCCTACATCATGTCTTCCCTTACACCATCCCTCCTCCACGTTGTCCCTACATCATGTCTTCCCCTACACCACTCCTCCTCCACGTTGTCCCTACATCATGTCTTCCCCTACACCATCCCTCTTCCAAGTTGTCCCTACATCATGGCTGCCCTTACACCACTCCTTCTCCACGTTTTTTCTACATCATTTCTTCCCCTACCAAATCCCTATTACACGTTATTCCTTCATCATGTCTTCCCCTACAACACCCCTCTAAGTTGTCTCTACGTCATGTCTTCCCTTACACCATTCCTCCTCCACGTTTTTCCTACATCATGTCTTCCCTTACACCATCCCTCCTCCACGTTGACCCTACATCATGTCTTATCCTACACCACTCCTCCTCCACGTTGTCCCGACATCATGTTTTCCCCTAGACCATCACTCCTCCACATTGTCTCTATATCATGTCTTCCTCTACACCACTCCTCCACGTCGTCCCTATATCAGGTCTTCCAGTACACCATCCCTCCTCCACGCTGTCCCTACATCATGTTTTCCCCTACACCACTCCTCCATTCTGTCCCTACATCATGTCTTCCCATACACCATTCCTCCTCCACTTTGTCACAACATCATGTCTTTCCCTACACCACTCCTCCTTCACGTTGTCCCTACATTATGTCTTCCCCTCCACCACTCCTCCTCCACGTTGTCCCTACATCATGTCTTCCCCGTACACCACTCCTCCTCCACGTTGTCCCTACATCATGTCTTCCCTACACCATCCCTCTTCCACGTTGTCACTACATTATTTCTTCCCCTACACCACTCCTCCTCCATGTTGTCCCTATATCATGTCTTCCTCTACACCATCTCTTCCTTCACTTTATCCTTACATAAAGTCTTCCCTTGCACCACTCTTCCTCAACGTTGTCCCTACATCATGTCTTCCCCTACACCACTCCTCCTCAACGTTGTCCCTACATCATTTCTTCCCCTACAACATCGCTCCTCCATGTTGTCCTTGCATCAAGTCTTCCCCTACAAACCTCCTCCTCTACGTTGTCCTTGTATCATGTCTTCCCTTACACCATCACTCCTACACGTTGTCCTTGCATCATGTCTTCCCCTACACCACTCCTCCTCATGTTGTCCCTATATAATGTCTTACCCTACACCACTCTTCCTCCACGTTGTCCCTACATCATGTCTTCCCCTACACCACTCCTCCTGCACATTGTCTCAACATCATGTCTTCCCCTACATCAATCCTCCTCGAAATTCTATCTACATCATGTCTTCCCCTGCACCATCCCTCCTCCATGTTGTCACTACATCATGTCTTCCCCTACACCACTCCTGCTCCACTTTGTCCCTATATCAAGTCTTCCACTACACCATTCCTCCACGGTGTCCCAACATTATGTCTTCCCCTACACCATCCCTCCTCCATGTTGTCACTACATCATGTCTTCCGATACACAACTCCCCTTCCACATTGTGCCTACATCATGTCTTCCTCTACACCACTCCCCCAAGTTGCCCCTACATCATGTCTTAACCTACACAACTCCTCCTCCACGTTGTCCCTGCATTATGTCTTCCCCTACACAACTCCTCCTCCAAGTTGTCCCTACATCATGTCATCCCCTACACTTTTCCCTCCTCCACGTTGTCCCTATATCATGTCTTCCCCTACACCACTTCTCCTCACGCTGTCCCTATATCATGTCTTCCCCTACACCACTCCTCCTCCACGTTGTCCTTGCATCGTGTCTCTCCCTACGACATCCCTTCTCCACGTTGTCCCTACATCATGTCTTCCTCTAACCACTCCTCCACGTTGTCCCTACATAATGTCTCCCCGTACACCACTCCTCCTCCACGTTGTCCCTACATCATGTCTTCCTCTAAACCACGCCTCCTTCACATTGTCCCTATATTATGTCTTCCCCGACACCACTCCTCCTCCAAGTTGTCCCTACATCATGTCTTCCCCTACACCACTCCTCCTCCACGTTGTCCCTACATCATGTTTTCCATGCACCATCCCTCCTCCACGTTGTCACTATATTATATCTTCCCCTACACCAATCCTCCTCCACATTGTCCCTACATCATGTCTTCCCCTACACCAACCCTTCCTTCACTTTATCCTTATATCACGTCTTCCCTTACACCACTCCTCCTCCACGTTGTCCCTACATCATGTCTTCCCCTACACCACTCCTCCTCCAAATTGTCCCTACATCATGTCTTACCCTACAACATCGCTCCTCCACGTTGTCCTTACATCATGTCTTTCCCTACACACCTCCTCCTCCACGTTGTCCCTTTATCATGTCTTCCCCTACACCAGTCCTACTCCAAGTTGTTCATGCATCAAGTCTTCCCCTACACCATCCCCCCTCCATCTTGTCCTTGCATCATGTCTTCCCCTACACTACTCCTCCTCACGTTGTCCCCACATCATGTCTACCCATACACCACTCCTCCTCCACGTTGTCCCTACATAATATCTTCCCCTACAACATCCCTCTTCCACGTCGTCCCTACATCATGTCTTCCCCGACACCACTCCTCCTCCAGGCCGTCCCTACATCATGTCTTCACCTACAACATCCCTCTTCCACGTTGTTCCAACATCATGTCTTCCCCTACACCACTCCTCCTCAAAGTTGTCCCTACACCATGTCTTCCCCTACACCACTACTCTTCCTACACACTCCTCCTCCAAGTTGTCCTTACATCATGTCTTCCGTTACACCACTCCTCCGCCACGTTGTCCCAACATCATGTCCTAACCTACACCATTCCTCCTCCGGGTTGTCCTTCCATCGTGTCTCTCCCTACCAGATCCCTTCTTCATGTTGTCCCTACATCATGTCTTCCTCTACACCACTCCTCCACGTTGTCCCTACATAATGTCTTCCTGTACACCACTCCTCCTCCATGTTCTCCCTACAACGTATCTTCCCTACACCATTCCTCCTCCACGTTGTCCCTATATCATGTCTTCCTCTACACCACTCCTCCTTCACATTGTCCCTACATTATGTCTTCCCCTACACAACTCCTCTCCACGTTGTCCCTACATCATGTCTTCCCCTACACAACTCCTCCTCCACGTTCTCCCTACATCAGTCTTCCGTACACCATCTCTCCTTCACGTTGTCACTATATTATATCTTCCCCTACACCACTCCTCCTCCACATTGTCCCTACATCATGTCTTCCCTACACCATCCCTTCCTTCACTTTATCCTTACATCACGTCTTCCCTTACACCACTCCTCCTCCACATTGTCCCTACATCAAATCTTCCCTTACACCACTCCTCCTCCACGTTTAACCCTACATCATGTCTTCCCCTACATCATCCTTCCTCCACGTTGTCCCTACATCATGTCTTCCCCTACACCCCTCCTCCTCCACGTTGTCCTTACATCAAATCTTCCCTTACACCACTCCTCCTCCACGTTAACCCTACATCATGTCTTCCCCTGCATCATCCTTCCTCCACGTTGTCCCTACATTAAATCTTCCCTTACACCACTACTCCTCCACGTTAACCCTACATCATGTCTTCCCCTACATCATCCCTCCTCCACGTTGTTATCACATCATGTCTCTCCCCACACCACTCCTCCTCCACGTTGTCCCTATATTGTGTCTTCCGTACACAACTCCTCCTCCACGTTGTCCCTACATCATGTCTTCCCTTACACCATCCCTCCTCCACGTTGTCCCTACATCATGTCTTCCCCTACACCACTCCTCCTCCACGTTGTCCCTACATCATGTCTTCCCCTACACCATCCCTCTTCCAAGTTGTCCCTACATCATGGCTGCCCTACACCACTCCTTCTCCACGTTTTTTCTACATCATTTCTTCCCCTACCAAATCCCTATTACACGTTATTCCTTCATCATGTCTTCCCCTACAACACCCTCTAAGTTGTCTCTACGTCATGTCTTCCCTTACACCATCCTCCTCCACGTTTTTCCTACATCATGTCTTCCCTTACACCATCCCTCCTCCACGTTGACCCTACATCATGTCTTATCCTACACCACTCCTCCTCCACGTTGTCCCGACATCATGTTTTCCCCTAGACCATCACTCCTCCACATTGTCTCTATATCATGTCTTCCTCTACACCACTCCTCCACGTCGTCCCTATATCAGGTCTTCCAGTACACCATCCCTCCTCCACGTTGTCCCTACATCAGGTCTTTCCCTACAACACTCCTCCTCAATGTTGTCCCTACATCATTTCTTCATCTAAACCATCCCTCTTCCACGTTGTCAATACATCATATCTTCCCCTACACCATCCCTTCTCCACGTTGTCCCTATATCATGTCTTCCCCTACACCATCCCTCCTCCACGTTGTCCCTTAATCATGTCTTCCACTACACAATACCTCCTCCACGTTGTCCCTACATTTTGTCTTCCACTACACCATCCCTCCTCCCCGTTGTCCCTACATCATGTCTTCCGCTACGACATCCCTCCTCCACGTTGTCCCTACATCATGTCTTCTCCCACACCGTCTCTACACCCCGTTGTCTTCCCCTACACCATTCATCGTCCAAGTTGTCCCTACATCATGTCTTCCTCTACACCGCTCCTCCTCCACGTTGTCCCTTCATCATGTCTTCCCCTACAAAATCCCTCCTCCATGTTCTCCCTACATCGGGTCTTCCCCTAAACCACTCCTCCTCCACGGTGTCCTTACATCATGTCTTCATCTAAACCATCCCTCTTCCACGTTGTCCGTACATCATATCTTCCCCTACACCATCCCTCCTCCACATTGTGCCTACGTCATGTCTTTCCCTACACTTTTCCTCCTCTCCGTTGTCCCTACATCATGTCTTCCCCTACACCACTCCTTCTCCACGTTGTCCCAACATTATGTCTTCCCCTACACCATCCCTCCTCCACGTTGTCCCTACATCGTGTCTTCCACTACACCACTCCTCTATGTTGTCCCTACATCATGTCTTCCCATACACCATCCCTCTTACGCGTTGTCCCTACATCATGGCTTCCCCTACACCAATACTCCTCCACATTGTTCCTACATAATGTCTTACCCTACACCATCCCTCCTTCACGTTGTCCCTACATCATGTCTTCCCATACAAAATCCCTCCTCGACGTTATCTCTACATCATATCTTCCCCTACACCACTCATCTACGTTGGCCCTACACCATGTCTTCACCCGCACTATTCCTCTTCCACGTTGTCCCTACATCAGGTCTTCCCCTACACCATCCCTCCTCCACGTTGTCCCTACATCATGTGTTCCCCTACACCACTCCTCCTCCACGTTGTCCCTACATCATGTCTTCCCTACACCATCCCTCCTCCACGTTGTCCCTACATCACGTGTTCCCCTACACCACTCCTCCTCCACGTTGTCCCTACATCATATCTTCCCCTAGACCAACCCTCCTCCACGTTATCCCGACATCATGTCTTCCCCTACACCACTCATCTACATTGGCCCTACATCATGTCTACCCCTAAACTATTCCTCTTACACGTAGTCCCTACATCATGTCTTCCCCTACATTATCCCTCCTCCACGTTGTCCCTACATCATGTGTTCCCCTACACCATCCCTCCTCCACGTTGCCCATATATCATGTCTTCCCCTACAACACTCCTCCCCACGTTATCCCAACAACATGTCTTCCCTACACCATTCCTCCTCCATGTTGTCATTACATCATTTCTTCCCCTACACCACTCCTCCTCCACGTTGTCCCTATATCATGACTTCCCCTACACCATTCCTCTTTCACTTTGTCCCTGTATCATGTCTTTCGTTATACCACTCCTCCTACACGTTATCCCTACATCATATCTTCCCCTACACCACTCATCTACGTTGGCCCTACATCATGTCTTCCCCTACACCATTCCTCTTCCACGTTGTCCCTACATCATGTCTTCCCCTACACCATCCCTCCTCCACGTTGCCCCTATATCATGTCTTCCCCTACAACACTCCTCCCCACGTTATCCCAACAACATGTCTTCCCTACACCATTCCTCCTCCATGTTGTCATTACATCATTTCTTCCCCTACACCACTCCTCCTCCACGTTGTCCCTATATTATGACTTCCCCTACACCATTCCTCTTTCACTTTGTCCCTGTATCATGTCTTTCGTTATACCACTCCTCCTACACGTTATCCCTACATCATGTCTTTCCCTACACCACACCTCCTCCACGTTGTCCCTATATCATGTTTTCCCCTAAAACATCGCTCCTCTGCGTTGTCCTTGCATCATGTCTTCCCCTACAACACTCCTCCTCCACGTTGTCCCTTTATCATGTATTCCCCTACACCACTCCCCCTCCACGTTGTCCCTACATCATGTCTTCCCCTACACCATCCCTCCTCCACGTTGTCCTTACATCATGTCGTCCACTACACCACTCCTCCTCACGTTGCCCCTACATCATTTCTTCCCCTACATCACTCCTCCACCAAGTTGTCCCTACATCATGTCTTCCCCTACAACATCCCTCCTTCACGTTGTCCCTACATCACGTCTTACTCTACACCACTCCGCCTCCACGTTCTCCCTACATCATGTGTCCCACTACACCAATCCTCCTCCACATTGTCTCTACATCATTTCCTCCCCTACACAATCCCTCCTCCATGTTGTCACTACATCATGTCTTCCACTACATCACTCCTCCTCCATGTTGTCCCTACATCACGTCTTCCCCTACACCACTCCTCCACGATGTCCCAACATTGTCTTCCCCTACACCATCCCTCCTCCACGTTGTCCCTACATCATGTCTTCACCTACACCTCTCCTCCTCCACGTTGTCAGTACATCAAGTCTACCCCTACACCATCCCTCCTCCACGTTGTCCCTGCATCATGTCTTCCCCTACTCAACACCTCCAAATTGTCCCTAAATAATGTCACCCCCTACACTTTTCCCTCCTCCACGTTGTCCCTATATCATGTCTTCCCCTACACCTCTCGTCCTCACGTTGTCCCTACATCGTGTTTTCCCCGACACCACTCTCCTCCACGTTGTCCCTACATCATGTCTTTCCTACTCCAACCCTCCTCCACGTTTTCAATATATTTCTTCCCCTACACCACTCCTCCTCCACTTTGTCACTACATCATGTCCTCCTTTACACCACTCTTCCTCCACGTTATCCCAACATCATATCTTCCCCTACATCATCCCTCCTCATGTTGTCCCTACATCATGTCTTCCCCTACACCACTACTCCTTCACGTTGTCCCTACATCATATCTTCCCCCACACCACTCCTCCTCTGAGTTGTCCCTACATCATGTCTTCCCTTACACCACTCCTCCACGTTGTCCCTACATTATGTCTTCCCCTACACCATCCCTCCTCCACGTTGTCCCTACATCATGTCTTCCCGTACACCATCCCTCATACACGTTGTCCCTACATCATGTCATCCCCTACACCACTCCTCCTCCACGTTGTCCCTACCTCATGTCTTCCCCTACACCACTCCTCCTCCACGTTGTCCCTACTTCATATCTTCCCCTACACTCTCCCTCTTCCACATTTTCCCTACTTAATGGCTTCCCATACACCACACCTCCTCCACGTTGTTCCTCCATCATGTCTTCCTCTACACCATCCCTCCTCCACGTTGTCCCTACATCATTTCTTCCCCTAGACTATCCCTCCTCCATCTTGTCCCTACAACATGTTTCCTCTACACCACTCCTCCTCCACGTTGCCCCTACATCATGTCTTCCCCTACACCATCCCTCCTCCACGTTGTCCTTACATCATGTCTTCCCCTACACCTCTCCTCCTCCACGTTGTCTCTACATCATGTCTTCCCTGACACCACCCCTCCTCCACGTACTCCCTACATCATGTCTCCCCTACACTATCCTTCCTCCACGTTGTCCCTATATCATGTCTTCCCTTAAATCACTCCTCCTCAACGTTGACCCTACATCATGTCTTCTACTACACCACTCCCCCTCAAACGTTGTCCCTACATCATTTCTTCCGTACACCATCCCTCCTTCACGTTGTCCCTACAACATGTTTCCTCTACACCACTCTTCCTACACGCTGTCCCTACATCATGTCTTCCAGTACACCATCCCTCCTACACGTTGTCCCTACATCATGTCTTCCCCTACACCACTCCTCCTCCACGCTGTCCCTACCTCATGTCTTCCCCTACACCATCCCTCTTCCACGTTGTCCCTACATCATATGTTCCCCTAAACCACTCCTCCTCCAAGTTGTAACTAAATCATGTCTTCCGCTACGTCACTCCTCTACGTTGTCCATACATCATCTCTTCCCCTAACCATCCCTACTCTACGTTGTCCTTATACCATGTCTTCCCCTATATCACTCCTCCACGTTGTCTATCCATTATGTCTTCCCTTACACCGCTCTGACTCCACGTTGTCACTATATCATGTCTTCCTCTACACCACTCCTAATCCACGTTGTCCTTACATCATGTCTTTCCCTACACCACTCCTCCTTAACGTTGTCCCTACATCTTGTCTTCCCCTGCACAACTCCTTTTCCAAGTTGTCCCTACATTATGTCTTCCCTACACCATCCCTTGTCCAAGTTGTCCCTACATCATGGCTTCCCTTACACCACTCCTCCTCCACGTTTTTCCTACATCATTATTCCCCCTACACCATCCCTCTTCCACGTTATTCCATCATCATGTCTTCCCCTACACCACTCCTCTACGTTGTCCCTACCTCATGTTTTCCCCTACACCATTCCTCATCCACGTTGTTCCTACATCATGTCTTCCCTTACACCACTCCTCCTCCACGTTGACCCAACATCATGTCTTCTCCTACACCACTCCTCCTCCACGTTGTCCCTATATCATGTTTTCCCCTAGACCATCCCGTCTACACATTGTCTCTACATCATGTCTTCCTCTACACCACTCCTCCATGTCGTCCCTATATCATGTCTTCCCGTACACCATCCCTCCTACACGTTGTCCCTACATCATGTTTTTCCCTACACCAATCCTCTTCCATTCTGTCCCTACATCATGTCTTCCCCTACACGATTCCTATTCCACTTTGTCCCTACATCATGTCTTCCCCGCACACCACTCCTCCTCCACGTTGTCCCTACATCATGTCTTACCTACACCATCCCTCCTTCACGTTGTCACTACATTATTTCTTCCCCTACACCAATCCTCCTCCACGTTGTCCCTACATCATGTCTTCCCCTACACCATCCCTTCCTTCATTTTATCCTTACATCATTTCTTCCCTTACACCACTCCTCCTCCACGTTCTCCTTACATCATGTCTTCCCCTACACCACTCCTCCTCCACGTTGTCCCTACGTCATTTCTTCCCCTACAACATCGCTCCTCCATGTTGTCCTTGCATCATGTCTTCCCCTACAAACCTCCTCCTCCACGTTGTCCCTGTATCATGTCTTCCCCTACACCATCCCTCCTCCACGTTGTCCTTGCATCATATCTTCCCTTACACCACTCCTCCTCACGTTGTCCCTTCATAATGTCTTACCCTACACCACTCCTCATCCACGTTGTCCCTACATCATGTCTTCCCCAACAACATCCCTCGTCCACGTTGTCCCGACACCATGTCTCCCCCGACACCACTCCTCCTCCACGTTGTCTCGACGTCATGTCTTCCCCTACACCAATCCTCCTCGACATTGTCCCTACATCATGTCTTCCCCTACACCATCCCTCCTCCATGTTCTCACTACATCATGTCTTCCCCTACACCACTCCTCCTCCACGTTGTCCCTACATCAAATCTTCCCATACACCGTTCCTCCACGGTGTCCCAACATTAAGTCTTCCCCTACACCATTACTCCTCCATGTTGTCATTACATCATGTCTTCCAATACACAACTGCCCTTCCACGTTGTCCCTACATCATGTATTCCCCTACACCACTCATCCTCCACGTTGTCCCTACATCATATCTTCCCCTACACCACTCCTCCTGCAAGTTGTCCCTACATCATGTCTCCCCCTACACCATCCGTCCTCCACGTTGTCCCTGCATCATGTCTTCCCCTACACAACTCCTTCTCCAAGTTGTCCCTACATCATGTCATCCCCTACACTTTTCCCTCCTCCACGTTGTCCCTATATCATGTCTTCCCCTACACCACTCCTCCTCACGTTGTCCCTATATCATGTCTTCCCCTACACCACTCCTCCTCCACGTAGTCCTTACATCGTGTCTCTACCTACCCCATTCCTTCTTCACGTTGTCCCTACATCATGTCTTCCTCTACACCACACCTCCACGTTGTCCCTACATAATGTCTTCCCGTACACCACTCCTCCTCCACGTTGTCCCTACATCATATCTTTCCCTACACCATTCCTCCTCCACGTTGTCCCTATATCATGTCATGCTCTACAACACTCCTCCTTCAAATTGTCCCTACATTATGTCCTCCCCTACACCACTCCTCCTCCACGTTGTCCCTACATCATGTCTTCCCCTACGCCACTCCTCCTCCAAGTTGTCCCTACATCATGTCTTCCGTCCACCATCCCTCCTCCACGTTGTCACTATATTATATCTTCCCCTACACCACTCCTGCTCCACATTGTCCCTACATCATGTCTTCCCCTACACCATCCCTTCCTTCACTTTCTCCTTACATCACGTCTTCTCTTACACCACTCCTCCTCCACGTTGTCCCTACGTCAAGTCTTCCCCTACACCACTCCTCCTCCACGTTGTCCCTATATCATGTCTTCCCCTACAACATCGCTCCTCCACTTTCTCCTTACATCATGTCTTCCCCTACACACCTACTCCTCCAGGTTGTCCCTGAATCATGTCTTCCCCTACACCAGTCCTCCTCCAAGTTGTCCCTACATCATTTCTTCCCATAAACCATCCCTTCTCCAACTTGTTCTTCCATCATGTCTTACCCTACACTACTCCACCTCAAGTTTTCCCTACATCATGTCTACCCGTACACCACTCCTGCTCCACGCTTTCACTACATCATTTCTTCCCCTACAACATCCCTCTTCCACGTTGTCCGCACATCATGTCTTCCCCTACACAACTCCTGCTCCACGTTGTCCCTCCATCATGTCTTCCCCTACACCAATACTCCTCGACATTCTCCCTACATCATGTCTTCCCCTATACCATCACTCCTCGATGTTGTCACTACATCATGACTTCCCCTACACCACTCCTCCTCCAAGTTGTCCTTACATCATGTCTTCCGTTACACCATTCCTCCTCCACGTTGTCCCTGTATCACGTCTTAGCCTACACCACTCCTCCTCCACGTTGTCCCTACAACATGTCTTCCCCTACACCACTACTCCTCCAAGTTGTCAGTACATCATGTCTCCACCTACAACATCCCTCCTCCACATTGTCCCTGCATCATGTCTACCCCTACACCACTCCTCCTCCAAGTTGTCCCTACATCATGTCATCCCCTACACTTTTCCCTCCTCCACGTTGTCCCTACATCATGACTTCCTCTACACCACTCCTCCTTACGTTCTCCATACATCCTGTCTTCCCCTATACCTATTCTCCTCCACGTTGTCTATACATCGTATCTTTCCCTACCCCATCCCTCCTCCACGTTGTCCCTACATCATGTCTTCCTCTACATCACTCCTCCACGTTGTCCCTACATCATGTCTTCCCCTACACCACTACTCCTCCACGTTGTACCTACATCATTTCTTCCCCTACAGCATCCCTCCTCTACGTTGTCCCATCATCGTGTCTCCCCCTACACAACTCCTCATCCACGTTGTCCCTACATCAAATCTTCCCTTACACCACACCTCCTCCACGCTATCCCTACATCATGTCTTCCCCTACATCATCCTTCCTCCACGTTGTCCCTTCATCATGTCTTCCCCTACACCACTCCTCCTCTGCGATGTCCCTACATCATATCTTCCCTTACAACACTCCTGCTCCCCGTTGTCCCGACATTATGTCTTCCCCTACACCATCCCCCCTCCACGTTGTCCCTACATCATGTCTCTCCCTACACCACTCCTCCTCCACGTTGTCCCTATATCGTGTCTTCCCCTACACTACTCCTCCTCCACGGTGTCCCAACATCATGTCTTCCGTACACCACTACTCCACGTTGTCCCTACATCGTGTCTTCCCTTACACCATCCCTCCTCCAAGTTGTCCTTGCATCATGTCTTCCCCTACACCATCCCTCCTCCACGTTGTCCCTGCATCATGTCTTCCCCTACACAACTCCTCCTCCAAGTTGTCCCTACATCATGTCATCCCCTACACTTTTCCCTCCTCCACGTTGTCCCTATATCATGTCTTCCCCTACACCACTCCTCCTCACATTGTCCCTATATCATGTCTTCCCCTACATCACTCCTCTTCCACGTTGTCCTTACATCGTGTATCTCCCTACCCCATCCCTTCTCCACTTTGTCCCTACATCATATCTTCCTCTACACCAGTCCTCCACATTGTCCCTACATAATGTCTTCCCGTACACCACTCCTCCTCCACGTTGTCCCTACATCATATCTTCCCCTACACCATTCCTCCTCCACATTTTATCCTATATCATGTCTTCCTCTACACCACTCCTCCTTCACATTCTCCCTACATTATGTCATCCCCTACACCACTCATCCTCCAAGTTGTCCCTACATCATGTCTTCCCCAACACCACTCCTCCTCCACGTTGTCCCTATATCATGTCTTCCGTACACCATCTCTCCTCCACGTTGACACTATATTACATCTTCCCCTACACCACACCTCCTCCATATTGTCCCTACATCATATCCTCCCATAACCCATCCCTTCGTTAACTTTATCCTTACATCACGTCTTCCGTTACACCACTCCTCCTCCACGTTGTCCCTACATCATGTCTTCCCCTACACAACTCCTCCTCCACTTTGTCCCTACATTATGTCATCCCTTACACCACTCCTCCTACACGTTGTCCCTACATCATGTCTTCCCCTACACCACTCCTCCTACACGTTGTCCCTACATCATGTCTTCCTCTACACCACTCCTCCTCCATTCTGTCCCTACATCATGTCTTCCCCTACACCATTCTTCCTCCACTTTGTCACTACATCATGTCGTTCCCTACACCATTCCTCCTCCACATTGTCCCTACATCATGTCTCTCCCTACACCGCTCCTCCTCCACGTAGTCCTTACATCGTGTCTTCCCCTACACCACTCCTCCTCCAAGATGTCCCAACATCATGTCTTCCGTACACCACTCCTCCTCCACGTTGTCCCTACATCATGTCTTCCCCTACACCACTCCTCCATTCTGTCCCTACAGCATGTCTTCCCCTACACCATTCCTCCTCCACTTTGTCACTACATCATGTCTTTCCCTACACCATTCCTCCTTCACGTTGTCCTTACATAATGTCTTTCACTACACCATTCCTCCTCCACGTTGTCCCTACATTATGTCTTCCCCTACACCATCACTCCTTCACGTTGTCCTTACATTATGTCTTCCCTTACAACACTCTGACTCCACGTTGTCACTATATCATGTCTTCCTCTACATCACTCCTTCTCTACTTTGTCCCTACATAATATATTCCCCTACACCATTTCTCGTGTACGTTGCCCTTACATCATGACTTCCCCTACACCATCCCTCCTCCACGTTGTCCCTACATCAAGTCTTCCCCTACACCACTCCTCCTCCACGTTGTCCCGATATCATGTCTTCCCTGACACCAATTCTCCTCACCGTAGTCCCTACATCATGTCTCCCCTACACTATCCCTCCTCAACGTTGTCCCTATATCATGGCTTTCATTACCCCGATCCTCCTCCACGCTGAACCTACATCATGTCTTCCCCTACACCACTACTCCTCCACGTTGTCCCTACATCATTTCTTCCCCTAGACCATCCCTCCTCCACCTTGTCCCTAAAACATGTTTCCTCTACTCCACTCCTCCTCCACGTTGTCCCTACATCATGTCTTCCCGTGCACAATCCCTTTCCACATTGTTCTTACATCATGTCTTCCCCTACACCTCTCCTCCTCCACGTTGTCCCTACATCAGGTCTTCCCCTACACCATCCCTCCTCCACGTTGTACCCACATCATGTGTTCCACTACACCACTCCAAATCCACGTTGTCCCTACATCATGTCTTTCCCTACAACACTCCTCCTCTACGTTGTCCCTACATCTTCTCTTCCCCTACACTACTCCATTTCCAAGTTGTCCCTACATTATGTCTTCCCTGCACCATCCCTCCTCCGCGTTGTCCCTACATCATGTTTTCCCCTACACCACTCCTCCTCCACGTTGTCCCTACATAACATCTACACCTACACCATCCCTCTTCCAAGTTGTCCCTACATCATGGCTTCCCTTACACCACTCCTGCAAGTTTTTCCTACATCATTTCTTCCCCTACACCATCCCTCTTCCACGTTATTATTTCATCATATCTTCCCCTACACCACTCCACTACGTTGTCCCTACATCATGTTTTCTCCTGCACCATTCCTCCTCCACGTTGTTCCTACATCATGTCTTCCCTTACACCACTCCTCCTCCACGTTGACCCAACATCATGTCTTCCCCCACACCACTCCTCCTCCACGTTGTCCCTACATCATGTTTACCCCTAGACCATCCAGTCTACACATTGTCTCTACATCATGTCTTCCTCTAGACCACTCCTCCACGTCGTCCCTATATCTTGTCTTCCCGTACACCATCCCTCCTCCACGTTGTCCCTACATCATGTTTTTCCCTACACCACTCTTCCTCCATTCTATCCCTACATCATGTCTTCCCCTACACCATTCCTCCTCCACTTTGTCATTACATCATGTCTTTCCCTACACCACTCCTCCTTCACGTTGTCCCTGCATTATGTCTTCCCCTACACCTCTCCTCCACGTTCTCCCTATATCAAGTCTTCCCCTACAGCATCCCTTCCTTCACTTTATTCTTATATCATGTCTTCCCTTACACCATCCTTCCTCCACGTTGTCCCTACATCATGTTTTTCCCTACACCACTCTTCCTCCATTCTATCCCTACATCATGTCTTCCCCTACACCATTCCTCCTCCACTTTGTCATTACATCATGTCTTTCCCTACACCACTCCTCCTTCACGTTGTCCCTGCATTATGTCTTCCCCTACACCACTCCTCCACGTTCTCTCTATATCAAGTCTTCCCCTACAGCATCCCTTCCTTCACTTTATTCTTATATCATGTCTTCCCTTACACCACTCACCCTCCACGTTGTCCCTACATCATGTCTCACCCTACACCACTCCTCCTCCACGTTGTCCCTACATCATTTCTTCCTCTAAAACATCGCTCCTCCATGTTGTCCTTGCATCATGTCTTCCCCTACAACCCTCCACCTCCACGTTGTCCTTGTATCATGTCTTCCCCAACCACATCCCTCCTCCACGTTGTCCTTGCATCATGTCTTCCCTTACACCACTCCTCCTCACGTTGTCCCTGCATAATGTCTTACACTACACCACTCCTCAACGTTGTCCTTACATCAGGTCTTCCCCTACGACATCCCTCGTCCACATTGTCCCTACATCATGTCCTCCCCTACACCGCTCCTCCTCCACGTTGTCTCGACATCATATCCTTCCCTACACCAATCCTCCTCGACATTCTCCCTACATCATGTCTTCCCCTGCACCATCCTCCTCCATGTTGTCACTACATCATGTATTCCCCTACACCACTCCTCCTCCACGTTATCCCTACATCAAGTCTTCCCCTACACCATTCCTCCACGGTGTCCCAACATTATGTCTTCCCCAAAACCATCCCTCCTCCATGTTGTCACTACATCATGTCTTCCGATACACAACTCCCCTTCCACGTTGTCCCTACATCATGTATTCCCCTACACCACTCCTCCTCCACGTTGTCCCTACATCATGCCTTAGCCTACACCACTCATCCTCCACGCTGTCCCTACATGATATCTTCTCCTACACCACTCCTCCTGCAAATTGTCCCTACATCATGTCTCCCTCGACACCATCCCTCCTCCACGATGTCCCTGCATCATGTCTTCCCCTACACAACTCCTCCTCCAAGTTGTCCCTACATCTTGTCATCCCCTACACTTTTCCCTCTTCCACCTTGTCCCTAAATCATGTCTTCCCCTACACGACTCCTCCTCACGTTGTCCCTATATCATGTCTTCTCCTACACCACTGCTCCTCCACGTTGTCCTTACATCGTGTCTCTCCCTACCCCATCCCTTCTTCACGTTGTACCTACATCATGTCTTCCTCTACACCACTCCTCTACGTTGTCCCTACATAGTGTCTTCCCGTACACCACTCCTCCTCCACGTTGTCCCTACATCGTATCTTCCCCTACACCATTCTTCCTCCACGTTGTCCCTATATCATGTCTTCCTCTACACCACTCCTCCTTCACATTGTCCCTACATTATGTCTTCCCCTACATCACTCCTCCTCCACGTTATCCCTACATCTTGTCTTCCCCTACACCACTCCTACTCCACATTGTCCCTACATCATGTCTTAGCCTACACCATCCCTTCCCTCACTTTATCCTTACATCACGTCTTAACTTACAAAACTCCCCTTCCACGTTGTGCCTACAGCATGTATTCCCCTACACCACTCCTCCTCCAAATTGTCCCTACATCATGTCTTAGCCTACACAACTCCTCCTCCACGTTGTCCCTACATCATGTCTTCCCCTATACCACTCCTCCTGCAAGTTGTCCCTACATCATGTCTCCCCCTACACCATCGCTCCTCCATGTTATCCCTGCATCATGTCTTCCCCTACACAACTCCTCCTCCAAATTGTCCCTACATCATGTCATCCCCTACAATTTTCCCTCCTCCACGTTCTCCCTATATCATGTCTTCCCCTACACCACTTCTCCTCACGTTGTCTCTATATCAGGTATTCCCCTACACCACTCCTCCTCCACGTTGTCCCTACATCGTATCTTCCCCTACACCATCCCTCCTCCACGTTGTCCCTATATCACGTCTTCCTCTACACCACTCCTCCTTCACATTGTCCATACATTATGCCTTCCCCTACACCACTCCTCCTCCAAGTTGTCCCTATATCATGTCTTCCCCTACACCACTCCTCTTCCACGTTGTCCCTACATCATGTTTTCCGTACACCATCCCTCCTCCACGTTGTCACTATATTATATCTTCCCCTACACCAATCCTCCTTCACATTTTCCCTACATCATGTCTTCCCTACACCATCCCTTCCTTCACTTTATCCTTACATCACGTCTTTCTTTACACCACTCCTCCTACACGTTGTCCCTACATCATGTCTTCCCGTACATCATCGCTCCTCCACGTTGTCCTTGCATCATGTCTTCCCCTACACACCTCCTCCTCCACTTTGTTCCTGTATCATGTCTTCTCCTACACCAGTCCTCCTCCAAGTTGTTCCTACATCATGTCTTCCCCTACACCATCCCTCCTCCACCTTGTCCTTGCATCATGTCTTCCCCTACACTACTCCTCCTCACGTTGTCCCCACATCATGTCTACCCATACACCACTCCTCATCCACGTTGTCCCTACATAATGTCTTCCCCTACAACATCCCTCTTCCACGTTGTCCCTACATCGTGTCTTCCCCTACACCACTCCTCCTCCACGTTGTCCCTACATCATGTCTTCCCCTACACAAATCCTCCTCGACATTCTCCCTACATCATGTCTTCCCCTACATCACCCTTCCTCCACGTTGTCCCTACATCATGTATTCCCCTACAACATCGCTCCTCCACGTTGTCCTTACATCATGTCTTCCCCTACACACCTCCTCCTCCACGTTGTCCCTGTATCATGTCTTCCCCTACACCAGTCCTCCTCCAAGTTGTTCCTACATCATGTCTTCCCCTACACCATCCCTCCTCCACCTTGTACATGCATCATGTCTTCCCCTACACTACTCCTCCTCACGTTGTCCCCACATCATTTCTTCCCCTACACCATTCCTCCTCCACGTTGTCCCTACATCATGTCTCCCCTACACCATTCCTCCTCCACGTTGTCCCTACATCATATCTCCCCTACACCACTCCTCATCCACGTTCTCCCTACATCATATCTTCCTTTACACCACTCCTCCTCCACGTTATCCCTACATCATGTCTTCCCCTACATCACCCTTCCTCCACGTTGTCCCTGTATCATGTCTTCCCCTACACCAGTCCTCCTCCACGTTGTCACTACATAATGTATTCCCCTACAACATCACTCTGCCACGTTGTCCCTACATCATGTCTTCCCCTCAACCACTCCTCCTCCACGCTGTCCCTACATCATGTCTTCCCCTACAACATCCCTCTCCCACGTTGTCCCTACATCATGTCTTCCCCTACAGCACTCCTCCACGATGTCCTTACATCATGTCTTCCCATACACAAATCCTCCTCGACATTCTCCCTACATCATGTCTTCCCCTACACCATCCCTCCTACATGCCTACATGTTGTCATTACATCATATCTTCCCCTACACCACTCCTCCTCCACGTTCTCCTTATATCATGTCTTCCGTTACACCACTCCTCCTCCACGTTGTCCCTACATCGTGTCTTCCCCTACAACATCCCTCTTCCATATTATCCCTACATCATGTCTTCCCCTACACCACTCCTCCTCCACGTTGTCCCTACATCATGTCTTCCCCTACACAAATCCTCCTCGACATTCTCCCTACATCATGTCTTCCCCTACACCATCCCTCCTCCATGTTGTCACTACATCATATCTTCCCCTACACCACTCCTCCTCCACGTTCTCCTTACATCATGTCTTCCGCTACACCACTCCTCCTCCACGTTGTCCCTACATCATGTCTTAGCCTACACAACTCCTCCTCCACGTTGTCCCTACATCATGTCTTTCACTACACCACTCCTCCAAAATTGTCCCTACATCATGTCTCCCCCTACACCATCCCTCCTCCACATTGTCCCTGAATCATGTCTACCCCTACACAACTCCTCCAAGTTGTCCCTACATCATGTCATCCCCTACACCTTTCCCTCCTCCACATTGTCCCTACATCATGTCTTCCACTACACCACTCCTCCTTACGTACTCCATACATCCTGTCTTACCCTACACCACTCCTCCTCCACGTTGTCCATGCATCGTGTCTTCCCCTACCCCATCCCTCCTCCACGTTCTCCCTACATCAAGTCTTCCCCTACACCACTACTCATCCACGTTGTCCCTACATCATTTCTTCCCCTACATCATTCCTCCTCCACGTTGTCCCTACATCATGTCTCCCCCACACCACTCCTCATCCACCTTCTCCCTACATCATATCTTTCCTTACACCACTCCTCCTCCACGTTATCCCTACATCATGTCTTCCCCTACATCACCCTTCCTCCACGTTTTCCCTACATCATGTCTTCCCCTACAACATCGCTCCTCCACGTTGTCCTTACATCATGTCTTCCCCTACACACCTCCTCCTCCACGTTGTCCCTGTATCATGTCTTCCCCTACACCAGTCCTCCTCCAAGTTGTTCCTACATCATGTCTTCCCCTACACCATCCCTCCTCCACCTTGTACATGCATCATGTCTTCCCCTACACTACTCCTCCTCACGTTGTCCCCACATCATTTCTTCCCCTGCACCATTCCTCCTCCACGTTGTCCCTACATCATGTCTCCCCTACACCATTCCTCCTCCACGTTGTCCCTACATCATATCTCCCCTACACCACTCCTCATCCACGTTCTCCCTACATCATATCTTCCTTTACACCACTCCTCCTCCACGTTATCCCTACATCATGTCTTCCCCTACATCACCCTTCCTCCACGTTGTCCCTGTATCATGTCTTCCCTTACACCAGTCCTCCTCCACGTTGTCACTACATAATGTATTCCCCTAAAACCTCCCTCTGCCACGTTGTCCCTACATCATGTCTTCCCCTCAACCACTCCTCCTCCACGCTGTCCCTACATCATGTCTTCCCCTACAACATCCCTCTCCCACGTTGTCCCTACATCATGTCTTCCCCTACAGCACTCCTCCACGATGTCCTTACATCATGTCTTCCCATACACAAATCCTCCTCGACATTCTCCCTACATCATGTCTTCCCCTACACCATCCCTCCTAAATGACTACATGTTGTCATTACATCATATCTTCCCCTACACCACTCCTCCTCCACGTTCTCCTTATATCATGTCTTCCGTTACACCACTCCTCCTCCACGTTGTCCCTACATCATGTCTTAGCCTACACAACTCCTTCTCCACGTTGTCCCTACATCATGTCTTTCCCTACACCACTCCTCCTCCAAGTTGTCCCTACATCATGTCTCCCCCTACACCATCCCTCCTCCACATTGTCCCTGAATCATGTCTACCCCTACACAACTCCTCCAAGTTGTCCCTACATCATGTCATCCCCTACACCTTTCTCTCTTCCACGTTGTCCCTACATCATGTCTTCCACTACACCACTCCTCCTTACGTACTCCATACATCCTGTCTTACCCTACACCACTCGTCCTCCACGCTGTCCATGCATCGTGTCTTCCCCTACCCCATCCCTCCTCAACGTTGTCCCTACATCATGTCTTCCCCTACACCACTACTCATCCACATTGTCACTACATCATTTCTTCCCTTACACCATTCCTCCTCCAATTTGTCCCTACATCATGTCTCCCCCTACACCACTCCTCCTACACGTTTTCCCTAAATCATATCTTCCCTTACACCACTCCTCCTCCACGTTATCCCTATATCATGTCTTCCCCTACATCATCCTTCCTCCACGTTGTCCCTATATCATGTCTTCCCCTACAACATCGCTCCTCCACGTTGTCCTTACATCAAGTCTTCCCCTACACAACTCCTCCTCCACGTTGTCCCTATATCATGTCTTCCCATACACCAGTCCTCCTCTAAATTGTTCATACATCATGTCTCCCCGTACACCATCCCTCCTCCACCTTGTCCTTGCATCATGTCTTCCCCTACACTACTCCTCCTCACGTTATCCCGACATCATGTTTACCCATACACCACTCCTCCTCCACGTTGTCCCTACATAATGTCTTCCCCTACAACATCCCTCTGCCACGTTGTCCCCACATCAGGTATTCCCCTACACCACTCCTTCTCCACGCTGTCCCTACATCATGTCTTCCCCTGCAACATCCCTCATCCACGTTATCGCTACATCATGTCTTCCCCTACACCACTCCTCCTCCACGTTGTCCCTACATCATGTCTTACACTACACAAATCCTCCTCGACATTCTCCCTACATCACGTCTTCCCCTACACCATCCCTCCTCCATGTTGTCACTACATCATATCTTCCCCTACACCACTCCTCCTCCACGTTCTCCTTACATCATGTCTTCCGTTACACCACTCCTCCTCCACGTTGTCCCTACATCATGTCTTAGCCTACACCACTCCTCCTCCACGTTGTCCCTACATCATGTTTTTCACTACACCACTCCTCCAAGTTGTCCCTACTTCATGTCTCCCCCTACACCATCCCTCCTCCACATTGTCCCTGAATCATGTCTACACCTACACAACTCCTCTAAGTTGTCCCTACATCATGTCATCCCCTACACCTTTCCCTCCTCCATGTGTTCCCTACATCATGTCTTCCACTACACCACTCCTCCTTACGTACTCCATACATCCTGTCTTACACTACACCACTCTTCCTCCACGTTGTCCATACATCGTGTCTTCCCCTACACCATCCCTCCTCCAAGTTGTCCCTACATCATGTCTTCGACTACACCAATACTCATCCACGTTGTCCCTACATCATTTCTTCCCCTACACCATTCCTCCTCCACGTTCTCCCTACACCATTTCTTCCCCTACAACATCGCTCCTCCATGTTGTCCTTGCATCATGTCTTCCTCTACAAACCTCCTTCTCCACGTTGTCCTTGTATCATGTCTTCCCTTAAACCACCCCTCCTCCACGTTGTCCTTGCATCATGTCTTCCCCAACACCACTCCTCCTCACGTTGTCCTTATATAATGTCTTACCCTACACCACTCCTCCACGTTGTCCCTACATCATGTCTTCCCCTACACCACTCCTCCTTCACGTTGTCTCGACATCATGTCTTCCCCTACACCAATCCTCCTCGACATTCTCCCTACATCATGTCTTCCCCTGCACCATCCCTCCTCCATGTTGTCACTACATCATGTCTTCCCCTACACCACTCCTCCTCCACTTTGTCCCTTTATCAAGTCTTCCCCTACACCATTCCTCCACGGTGTCCAACCATTATGTCTTCCCCTATATCATCCCTCCTCAATGTTGTCACTACATCATGTCTTCCGATACACAACTCCCCTTCCACGTTGTGCCTACATCATGTATTCCCCTACACCACTCCTCCTCCAAGTTGTCCCTATATCATACCTTAGCCTACACAATTCCTCCTCCACGTTGTCCCTAAATCATGTCTTCCCCTATACCACTCCTCCTTAAAGTTGTCCCTATATCATGTCTCCCCCTACACCATCACTCCTCCACGTTATCCCTGCATCATGTCTTCCCCTACACAACTCCTCCTCCAAGTTGTCCCTACATCATGTCATCCCCTACACTTTTCCCTCCTCCACGTTGTCCCTACATCATGTCATCCCCTACACTTTTCCCTCCTCCACGTTGTCCCTACATCAATTCTTCCCCTACGCCACTCCTCCTCACGTTGTCCCTATATCATGTCTTCCCCTACACCACTCTTCCTCCACGTTCTCCTTACATCGTGTCTCTCCCTACCCCATCCCTTCTCCACGTTGTCCTTACATCATGTCTTCCTCTACACCACTCCCCCGCGTTGTCTCTACATAATATCTTCCCGTACAGCACTCCTCCTCCACGTTGTCCTTACATCTTCTCTTCCCCTACACCATTACTCCTCCACGTTGTCCCTACATCATGTCTTCTTCTACACCACTCCTCCTTCACATTGTCCCTACATTATGTCTTCCCCTACACCACTCCTCCTCCAAGTTGTCCCTACATCATGTCTTCCCTTACACCACTCCTCCCCCACGTTGTCCCTACATCATGTTTTCCGTACACCATCCCTCCTCCACGTTGTCACTATATTATATCTTCCCCTACACCAATCCTCCTCCACATTGTCCCTGCATCATGTCTTCCCCTACACCATCCCTTCCTTCACTTTATCCTTACATCACGTCTTCCCTTACACCACTCCTCCTCCACGTTGTTCCTACATCACGTCTTCCCCTACAACATCGCTCCTCCACGTTGTCCTTACATCATGTTTTCCCCTAAATACCTCCTCCTCCACGTTGTCCCTGTATCATGTCTTCCCCTACACCAGTCCTCCTCCAAGTTATTCCTACATCATGTCTTCCCCTACACCATCCCTCCTCCACCTTGTCCTTGCATCATGTCTTCCCTACACTACTCCTCCTCACGTTGTCCCCACATCATGTCTACCCATGCACCACTCCTCCTCCACGTTGTCCCTACATAATGTATTCCCCTACAACATCCCTCGTCCACGTTGTCCCTACATCATGTCTTCCCCTACACCACTCCTCCACGCAGTCCCTACATCATGTCTTCCCCTACAACATCCCTAGTCCAAGTGGTCCCTACATCATGTCTTCCCCAACACCATTCCTCCTCCACGTTGTCCCTACATCATGTCTTCCCCTACACAAATCCTCCTCGAAATTCTCCCTACATTATGTCTTCCCCTACACCATCCCTCCTCCATGTTGTCACTACATCATATATTCCTCTACACCACTCCTCCTCCACGTTGTCCTTACATCATGTCTTCCGTTACACCACTCCTCCTCCACGTTGTTCCTACATCATGTCTAAGACTACAACACTCCTCCTCCACGTTGTCCATACATCATGTCTTCCCCTACACCACTCCTCCTCCAATTTGTCCCTACATCATGTCTCCCCCTACACCATCCCTCCTCCATATTGTCCCTGAATCATGTCTACCCCTACACAACTCCTCCACGTTGTCCCTACATCTTGTCATCCCCTACACCTTTCCCTCCTCCACGTTGTCCCTACATCATGTCTTCCACTACACCACTCCTCCTTACGTACTCCATACATCCTGTCTTACGCTACACCACTCCTCCTCCACGTTGTCCATACATCGTGTCTTCCCCTGCCCAATCCCTCCTCCACGTTGTCCCTACATCATGTCTTCCCCTACACCACTACTCATCAACGTTGTCAATACATCATTTCTTCCCCTAAACCATTCCTCCTCCACGTTGTCCCTACATCATGTCTCCCCCTACACCACTCCTCCTCCACGTTCTCCCTACATCATATCTTCCCTTACACCACTCCTCCTCCACGTTATCCCTACATCATGTCTTCCCCTACATCATCCTTCCTCCACGTTGTCCCTACATCATGTCTTCCCCTACAACATCGCTCCACGTTGTCCTTACATCATGTCTTCCCCTACAAACCTCCTCCTCCACGTTGTCCCTGTATCATGTCTTCCCCTACACTAGTCCTCCTCCAAGTTGTTCCAACATCATGTCTTCCCGTACACCATCCCTCCTCCACCTTGTCCTTGCATCATGTCTTCCCCTTCACTACTCCTCCTCACGTTGTCCCCACATCATGTCTACCCATACACCACTCCTCCTCCACGTTGTCCCTACATAATGTCTTCCCCTACAACATCCCTCTGCCACGTTGTCCCTACATCATTTCTTCCCCTACACCACTCCTCCTCTACGCTGTCCTTACATCATGTCTTCCCCTACACAAATCCTCCTCGACATTCTCCCTACATCATGTCTTCCCTTACACCATCCCTCCTCCATGTTGTCACTACATCATATCTTCCCCTACACCACTCCTCCACGTTATCCTTACAACATGTCTTCCGTTACACCACTACTCCTCCACGTTGTCCCTACATCATGTCTTAGCCTACACCACTCCTCCTCCACGTTGTCCCTACATCATGTCTTCCCCTACACCACTCCTCCTCCAAGTTGCCCCCAACATCATATCTCCCCCCACACCATCCCTCCTCCACATTGTCCCTGAATCATGTCTACCCCTACACAACTCCTCTAAATTGTCCCTACATCATGTCATCCCCTACACCTTTCCCTCCTCTACGTTGTCCCTACATCATGTCTTCCACTACACCACTCCTCCTTACGTACTCCATACATCCTCTCTTACACTACACCACTCCTCCTCCACGTTGTCCATACATCGAGTCTTCCCCTACACCATCCCTCCCTCACGTTGTCCCTATATCATGTCTTCCCCTACACCAATACTCGTCCACGTTGTCCCTACATCATTTCTTCCCCTACACCATTCCTCCTTCACGTTGTCCCTACATCATGTCTCCCCCTACACCACTCCTCCACGTTCTCCCTACATCATATCTACCCTTACACCACTCCTCCTCCACGTTATCCCTACATCATTTCTACCACTACATCATCGTTCCTCCAAGTTGTCCCTACATCATGTCTTCCCCTACACCACTCCTCCTGTGCGATGTCCCTACATCGTGTAGTCCCTTACTCTAATAACGCTCCCCGTTGTCCCGACATTATGTCTTCCCCTACACCATCACTCCTCCACGTTGTCCCTACATCATGTCTCTCCCTACACCACTTCTCCTCCACGTTGTCCCTATATCGTGTCTTCCCCTACACATTCCCTCCTCCACGGTGTCCCAACATCATGTCTTCCGTACACTACTCTTCCTCCACGTTGTCCCTACATCATGTCTCCCGTTACACCATCCCTCCTCCACGTTGTCCCTACATCATGTCTTCCCCTACACCACTCCTCCTCCACGTTGTCACTACATCACGTCTTCCCCTACACCATCCATCTTCCAAGATGTCGCTACATCATGGCTTCCCTTACACCACTCCCCCTCCAGGTTTTTCCTACATCATATCTTCCCCTAACACATCCATCTTCCACGTTATTCCTTCATCATATCTTCCCCTACACCACTCCTCTGCGTTGACCCTACATCATGTCTTCCCCTACACGATTCCTCCTCCACGTTGTTCCTATATCATGTCGTCCCTTACACATCTCCTCCTCCACGTTGACCCAACATCATGTCTTCTCCTACACCACTCCTCCTCCACGCTGTCCCTACATCATGTTTTCCCCTAGACCATCCCTCCTCCACATTGTCTCTACATCATGTCTTCTTCTACACCACTCCTTCACGTCGTCCATATATCTTGTCTTCCCCTACACCATCCCTCATCCACTTTATCCCTATATCATGTCTTCCCCTACACCAATCCTCCTCGACATTCTCCCTACATCATGTCATCCCCTACACCATCCCTCCTCGATATTGTCACTATATCATGTCTTATTCTACACCACTCCTACACGTCGTCCCTATATCTTGTCGTCCCGTACACCATCCCTCTTCCACGTTGTCCCTACATCATGTCTTCCCCTACACCACTCCTCCACGTTGTCCCTACATCATGTCTTCCTCTACAACATCCCTCTTCCACGTTGTTCCTACACCATGTCTTCCCCTACACCACTCCGCCTCCAAGTTGTCCCTACATCATGTCTTCCCCTACACCAATCCTCCTCGACATTCTCCCTACATCATGTCTTCCCCAACACCATCCCTCCTCGATGTTGTCACTACATCATGTCTTCCCCTACACCACTCCTTCTCCAAGTTGTCCTTATATCATGTCTTCCGTTACACCACTCCTCCTCCACGTTGTCCGTATATCATGTCTTCCCCTACACCACTCCTCCTCCAAGTTGTCCCTACATCAAGTCTCCACCGACCCCATTTCTCCTCCACACTGTCCCTGCATAATGTCACCCCTACAAAACTCCTCCTGCAAGATGTACCTACATCATGTCATCCCCTACACTTTTCCCTCCTCCACGTTCTCCCTACATCATGTCTTCCCCTACACCACTCCTCCTTACGTTCTCCATACATCATGTCTTCCCTTACACCACTCCTCCTCCACATTGTTCATACATCGCGTCTTCCCCTACCCCATCCCTCCTCCACGTTGTCCCTACATCATGTCTTCCTCTACATCACTCCTCCACGTTGTCCCTACATCATGTCTTCTACACCACTACTCCTCCACGTTGTCCCTACATCATTTCTTCCCCTACACCATCCCTCCTCCATGTTGTCCCTACATCATATCTCCCCCTACAACACCCTCCTCCACGTTGTCACTATATCATACCTTCGCTTACACCACTACTTCACGTTATCCCTATATCATGTCTTCCCCTACATCATTATTCCAAACGTTGTCCCTACATCATGTCTTCCCCTACATCATCCTTCCAAACGTTGTCCTTACATCATGTCTTCCCCTACACCACTCCTCCTCCACGTTGTCCCTACATCATTTCTTCCCATACACCATCCCTCCTCCATTTTGTCATAACATCATGTCTCCAACTACACCACTCCTCCTCCACGTTGTCCCTACATCATATCTTTCCTTACACCACTCCTCCACGTTATCCCTACATCATGTCTTCCCCAACATCATCCTTCCTCAACGTTGTCCCTACATCATGTCTTCCCCTACACCACTCCTCCTCTGCGATGTCCCTACTTCATGTCTTCCCTTACACTACTACTGCTCCCGGTTGTCCCTACATTATGTCTTCCCCTACACCATCCCTCTTCCACCTTGTCCCTACATCATGTCTCTTCCTACACCACTTCTCCTCCACGTTCTCCCTACATCATGTCTTCCCCAACACCATCCTTCCTCTACCTTGTCTTTGCATCATGTTTTCCCCTACACCACTCGTCCTCCACGGTGTCCCAACATCATGTCTTCCGTACACGACTCCTCTCCACGTTGTCCCTACATCATGCCTTCCCCTACACCACTCCTCCTTCACGTTGTCCCTACATCAACTCTTCCCCAACAACATCGCTCCTCCACGTTGTCCTTACATCATGTCTTCCCCTACACAACTCCTCCTCCACGTTGTCCCTGTATCATGTCCTCCCCTAAGCCAGTCCTCCTAAGTCCTCCTCCAAGTGTCCCCACATAATGTCTTCCCCTACACCATCCCTCCTCCACCTTCTCCTTGCATCATGTCTTCCCCTACACTACTCCTCCTCACGTTGTCCCCACATCATGTCTACCCGTACTCCACTCCTCCTCCACGTTGTCCCTACATCATGTCTTCCCCAACAACATCACTCTTCCACGTTGTCCCTACATCATGTCTTCCCCTATACCACTCCTCCTCCACGTTGTCCCTACATCATGTCTTCCCCTACAACATCCCTCTTCCACGTTGTCCTTACATCATGTCTTCCCCTACACCACTCCTCCTCTGCGATGTCCCTACTTCATGTCTTCCCTTACACTACTACTGCTCCCGGTTGTCCCTACATTATGTCTTCCCCTACACCATCCCTCTTCCACCTTGTCCCTACATCATGTCTCTCCCTACACCACTTCTCCTCCACGTTCTCCCTACATCATGTCTTCCCCAACACCATCCTTCCTCTACCTTGTCTTTGCATCATGTTTTCCCCTACACCACTCGTCCTCCACGGTGTCCCAACATCATGTCTTCCGTACACGACTCCTCTCCACGTTGTCCCTACATCATATCTTCCCCTACACCACTCCTCCTTCACGTTGTCCCTACATCAACTCTTCCCCAACAACATCGCTCCTCCACGTTGTCCTTACATCATGTCTTCCCCTACACAACTCCTCCTCCACGTTGTCCCTGTATCATGTCCTCCCCTAAGCCAGTCCTCCTAAGTCCTCCTCCAAGTGTCCCCACATAATGTCTTCCCCTACACCATCCCTCCTCCACCTCCTCCTTGCATCATGTCATCCCCTACACTACTCCTCCTCACGTTGTCCCCACATCATGTCTACCCGTACTCCACTCCTCCTCCACGTTGTCCCTACATCATGTCTTCCCCAACAACATCACTCATCCACGTTGTCCCTACATCATGTCTTCCCCTATACCACTCCTCCTCCACGTTGTCCCTACATCATGTCTTCCCCTACAACATCCCTCTACCACGTTGTCCTTACATCATGTCTTCCCCTACACCACTCCTCCTCCACGTTGTCCCTACATCATGTCTTCCTCCTCGACATTCTCCCTAAATCATGTCTTCCCCTACACCATCCCTCCTCGGTGCTGTCACTACATCATGTCTTCCCCTATACCACTCCTCCTCCACGTTGTCCTTAAATCATGTCTTCCGTTACACCACCCCTCCTCCACGTTGTCCCTACATCATGTCTTAGCCTACACCACTCCTCCTCCAAGTTGTACCTACATCATGTCTTCTTCTACACCACTCCTCCTCCAAGTTGTCCCTACATCATGTCTCACCCTACACCATCCCTCCTCCACATTGTCCCTGTATCATGTCTACCCCTACACAACTCCTCCTCCAAGTTGTCCCTACATCATGTCATCCCCTACACTTTTCCCTCCTCCACGTTGTCTCTATATCATGTCTTCCCCTACACCACTCCTCCTTAAGTTGTCCCTTTATCCTCTCTTCCCCTACACCACTCCTCCTCCACGTTGTCCATACATCGTGTCTTCCCCTACCCCATCCCTCCTCCACGTTGTCCCTAAATTATGTCTTCCTCTACCTCACTCCTCCACGTTGTCCCTATATCATGTCTTCCCCTACACCACTCCCCCTCCACGTTGTCCCTACATCATTACTTACCCTACACCATCCCTCCTCCACGTTGTCCCTACATCAGGTCTCCCCCGACACCACTCCTCCTCCACGTTGTCCCTACATCATATCTTCTCTACATCATGTCATGTCTTCCCCTACATCAACCTTCCTCCACGTTGTCCCTACATCATGTCTTCCAAATACACAACTCCTCCTCTGCGATATCCCAACATCATGTCTTCCCTTACACTACTCCTGCTCCCCGTTGTCCCGACATTATGTCTTCCCCTACACCATCCCTCCTTTACGTTGTCCCTACATATTGTCTCTCCCTACACCACTCCTCCACCACGTTGTCCCTATATCGTGTCTTCCCCTACACCACTCCACCTCCACGGTGTCCCAGAATCATGTCTTCCGTACACCACTCCTCCTCCACGTTGTCCCTACATCATGTCTTCCCTTACACCATCTCTCCTCCACGTTGTCCCTACATCATGTCTTCCCCTACACCTCTCCTCCTCCAAGTTGTCCCTACATCACGTCTTCCCCTACACCATCCCTCTTCCAAGTTGTCCCTACATCATGTCTTCCCTTACACCACTCCTCCTCCACATTTTTCCTACATCATTTCTTCCCCTACACCATCCCTCTTCCACGTTATTCCTTCAACATATCTTCCCCTACACCACTCCTCTACGTTGTCCCTACATCATGTATTCCCCCTACACCATTCCTCCTCAACGTTGTTCCTACATCATGTCTTCCCTTACACCACTCCTCCTCCACGTTGACCCAACATCATGTCTTCCCCTACACCACTCCTCCACGTTGTCCGTTACATCACATTTTCCCCTAGACCATCCCTCCTCCACATTGTCTCTACATCATGTCATCCTCTACACCACTCCTCCACGTCGTACCGATATCATGTCTTCCCGTATACTATCCCTCCTCCACGTTGTCCCTACATCATGTCTTCCCCTACATCACTCCTCCTCCATTCTGTCCCTACATCATGTCTTCCCCTACACCATTCCTCCTCCACTTTGTCACTACATCATGTCTTTCCCTACACCGTTCCTCCTTCACGTTGTCCCTACATTATGTCTTCCCCTACACCACTCCTCCTCCACGTTGTCCCTACATCATGTCTTCCCCGTACACCACTCCTCCTCCTCGTTGTCCCTACATCATGTCTTCCCTACGCCATCCCTCTTCCACGTTGTCACTACATTATATCTTCCCCTACACCACTCCTCCTCCACGTTGTCCCTACATCATCCCTCCTCCATGTTGTCACTACATCATGTCTTCCCCTACACCACTCCTCCTCCACGTTACACCTACACACCTACATCAAGTCTTCCCCTACAACATTCCTCCACGGTGTCCCAACATTATGTCTTCCTCTACACCATCCCTCCTCCATGTTGTCACTACATCATGTCTTCCGATACACAACTCCCTTTCTACGTTCTGCCTACATCATGTATTCCCCTACACCACTCCTCCTCCAAGTTGTCCCTATATCATGTCTTAGCCTACACCACTCCTCCTCCACGTTGTCCCTACATCATGTGTTCCCCTACACCACTCCTCCTCCAAGTTGTCCCTACATCATGTCTCCCCCGACACCATCCCTCCTCCACGTTCTCCCTGCATCATGTCTTCCCCTACACAACTCCTCCTCCAAGTTGTCCATACTTCATGCCATCCCCTACACTTTTCCCTCCTCCACGTTGTCCCTATATCATATCTTCCCCTAAAACACTACTCCTCACTTTGTCCCTATATCATGTCTTCCCCTACACCATCCCTCCTCCACGTTGTCCCTACATCATGTCATCCTCTACACCACTCCTCCTTCACATTGTCCCTACATTATGCCTTCCCCTACACCACTCCTTCTGCACATTGTCCCTACATCATGTCTTCCTCTACACCACTCCTCCACGTTGTCCCTACATCATGTCTTCCGTACACCATCCCTCCTCCACGTTGTCACTATATTATATCTTCCCCTACATCACTCCTCCTCCACATTGTCCCTACATCATGTCTTCCCCTGCACCATTCCTTCCTTCACTTTATCCTAACATCACGTCTTCCCTTACACCACTCCTCCACGTTGTCCCTACATCATGTCTTCCCCTACACCACTCCTCCTCCACGTTGTCCCTACATCATATCTTTCCCTACAACATCGCTCATCCACGTTGTCCTTACATCATGTCTTCCCCTACAAACCTCGTCCTCCACGTTGTCCCTGTATCATGTCTTCCCCTGCACCAGTCCTCCTCCAAGTTGTTCCTACATCGTGTCTTCCCCTACACCATCCCTCCTCCACCTTATCCATGCATCATGTCCTCCCCAACACTACTCCTCCTCACGTTGTCCCTACTTCATGTCTACCCATACACCACTCCTCCTCCACATTGTCCCTACAGCAAGTCTTCCCCTACAACATCCCTCTTCCACGTTGTCCCTACATCATGTCTTCCCCCACACAACTCCTCCTCCACGCCGTCCCTACATCATGTCTTCCCCTACAACATCCCTAGTCCAAGTGGTCCCTACATCATGTCTTCCCTTACACTACTCCTCCTTTCCGTTGTCCCGACATTATGTCTTCCCCTACAACATCCCTCCACCACGTTGTCCCTACATCATGTCTCTCCCTACACCACTCCTCCTCCACGTTGTCCCTATATCGTGTTTTCTTCTACACCACTCCTCCTCCAAGTTGTCCCTACATCATGTCTCACCCTACACCATCCCTCCTCCACATTGTCCCTGCATCATGTCTACCCCTACACAACTCCTCCTCCAAGTTGTCCCTACATCATGTCATCCCCTACACTTTTCCCTCCTCCACGTTGTCTCTACATCATGTCTCCCCCTACACCATCCCTCTTCCAAGTTGTCCCTACATCATGGCTTCCCTTACACCACTCATCCTCCACGTTTTTCCTATATCATTTCTTCCCCTACACCATCCCTCTTCCACGTTATTCCTTCATCATGTCTTCCCCTACACCACTCCTCCACTGTTGTCCCTACATCATGTATTCCCCCTACACCATTCCTCCTCCTAGGTGTCCCTACATCATGTCTTCCGTACACCACTCCTCCTCCACGTCGTCCCTACATCATGTCTTCCCGTACACCATTCCCTCCTCCACGTTGTCCCTACATCATGTCTTCCCCTACACCTCTCCTCCTTCACGTTGTCCCTACATCACGTCTTCCCCTACACCATCCCTCTTCCAAATTGTCCCTACATCATGGCTTCCCTTACACCACTCATCCTCCACGTTTTTCCTACATCATTACTTCCCCTACACCATCCCTCTTCCACGTTATTCCTTCATCATGTCTTCCCCTACACCACTCCTCTACGTTGTCCCTACATCATGTATTCCCCCTACACCATTCCTCCTCAACGTTGTTCCTACATCATGTCTTCCCCTACACCACTCCTCCTCCACGTTGTCCGTTACATCATATTCTCCCCTAGACCATCCCTCCTCCACATTGTCTCTACATCATGTCTTCCTCTACACCACTCTTCCACGTCGTACCTATATCATTTCTTCCCGTACACCATCCCTCCTCCACGTTGTCCCTACATCGTGTCTTCCCCTACACCACTCCTCCTCCATTCTGTCCCTACATCATGTCTTCCCCTAGCAACATTCCCCCTCGACTTTGTCACTGCATCATGTCTTTCCCTACACAGTTCCTCCTTCACGTTGTCCCTACATTATGTCTTCCCCTACACCACTCCTCCTCCACGTTGTCCCTACATCATGTCTTCCCCGTATACCACTCCTCCTCCACGTTGTCCCTACATCATGTCTTCCCTACGCCATCCCTCTTCCACGTTGTTACTACATTATTTCTTCCCCTACACCACTCCTCCTCCACGTTGTCCCTACATCATCACTCCTCGGTGTTGTCACTACATCATGTCTTCCCCTACACCACTCCTCTCCATGTTGTCCCTACATCAAGTCTTCACCTACACCATTCCCCCACGGTGTCCCTACATTATGTCATCCCCTACACCATCCCTCCTCCATGTTGTCACTACATCATGTCTTCCGATACAAAACTCCCTTTCCACGTTGTGCCTACATCAGGTATTCCCCTACACCACTCCTCCTCCAAATTGTCCCTACATCATGTCTTAGCCTACACCACTCTTCCTCCACGTTGTTCATACATCATGTCTTCCCCTACACCACTCCTCCTTCAAGTTGTCCCTGCATCATGTCTCCCCCGACACCATCCCTCCTCCACGTTGTCAATATATTATATCTTCCCCTACACAAATAATCCTCCAAATTGTCCCTACATCATGTCTTCCACTACACCATTCCTTCCTTCACTTTATCCTAACATCACGTCTTCCCTTACACCACTACTCCTCCACGTTGTCCCTACATCATGTCTTCCCCTACATCACTCCTCCTCCATGTTGTCCCTACATCATATCTTCCCCTACACCATCCCTCCTCCACGTTGTCCTTACATCATGTTTTCCCCTAAAAACTTCTTCCTCCACGTTGTCCCTGTATCATGTCTTCCCCTACACCAGTCCTCCTTCAAGTTGTTCCTACTTCATGTCTTCCCCTACACCATCCCTTCTCCACCTTGTCCATGCATCATGTCTTCCCCTACACTACTCCTCCTCACGTTGTCCCTACATCATGTCTACCCATACACAACTCCTCCTCCACGTTGTCCCTACATCATGTCTTCCCCTACAACATCCCTCTTCCACGTTGTCCCTACATCATGTCTTCCCCTACACCACTCCTCCTCCACGTTGTCCCTACATCATGTCTTCCCCTACACCAATCCTCCTCGACATTCTCCCTACATCATGTCTTCCCCTACACCATCCCTCCTCGATGTCGTCACTACATCATGTCTTCCCCTACACCACTCCTTATCCAAGTTGTCCTTACATCATGTCTTCCGTTACACCACTCCTCCTCCACGCTGTCCCTACATCATGCATTAGCCTACACCACTCCTCCTCCACGTTGTCCCTACATCATGTTTTCCCCTAAAACATCGCTCCTCTACGTTGTACTTACATCATGTCTTCCCCTACACAACTCCTCCTCCACGTAGTCCCTACATCATGTCTTCCCCTACACCATCCCTCCTCCACATTGTCCCTACATCATGTCTTCCCCTACACCATTCCTCCTCAACGTTATTCCTACATCATTTCTTCCCCTACACCGCTTCTCTACGTTGTCCATACATCATATCTTCCCCTACACCATTCCTCCTCCACGTTGTCCCTACATCACATCTTCCCCTACACTATCCCTCCTCCACGTTGTCCCTACATCATGTCTCCCCCTACACCACTCATCCTCACGTTGTCCCTACATCATGTCGGCCCGTACACCACTCCTCCTTCACGGTCTCCCTACAGCATGTCTTCCCCTACACCACTCCACTGTGTCCCTACATCATATCTTGCCCGACACCATCCCTTCTCCACGTTATCCCTACATTATGTCTTCCCCTACACCACTCCTCCACGTTGTCCCTACATCATGTCTTCCCCGTACACCACTCCTCCTCCACGTTGTCCCTACATCATGTCTTCCCTACGCCATCCCTCTTCCACGTTGTTACTACATTATTTCTTCCCCTACACCACTCCTCCTCCACGTTGTCCCTACATCATCCCTCCTCGGTGTTGTCACCACATCATGTCTTCCCCTACACCACTCCTCTTCCATGTTGTCCCTACATCAAGTCTTCACCTACACCATTCCCCCACGGTGTCCCTACATTATGTCATCCCCTACACCATCCCTCCTCCATGTTGTCACTACATCACGTCTTCCGATACAAAACTCCCTTTCCACGTTGTGCCTACATCAGGTATTCCCCTACACCACTCCTCCTCCAAATTGTCCCTACATCATGTCTTAGCCTTCACCACTCTTCCTCCACGTTGTTCATACATCATGTCTTCCCCTACACCACTCCTCCTCCAAGTTGTCCCTGCATCATGTCTCCCCCGACACCATCCCTCCTCCACGTTGTCAATATATTATATCTTGCCCTACACCACTCCTCCTCCAAATTGTCCCTACATCATGTCTTCCACTACACCATTCCTTCCTTCACTTTATCCTAACATCACGTCTTCCCTTACACCACTACTCCTCCACGTTGTCCCTACATCATGTCTTCCCCTACATCACTCCTCCTCCACGTTGTCCCTACATCATATCTTCCCCTACAACATCGTTCCTCCACGTTGTCCTTACATCATGTCTTCCCCTACAAACTTCGTCCTCCACGTTGTCCCTGTATCATGTCTTCCCCTACACCAGTCCTCCTCCAAGTTGTTCCTACATCATGTCTTCCCCTACACCATCCCTCCTTCACCTTACCCATGCATCATGTCTTCCCCTACACTACTCCTCCTCACGTTGTCCCTACATCATATCTACCCATACACAACTCCTCCTCCACGTTGTCCCCCATCATGTCTTCCCCTACAACATCCCTCTTCCACGTTGTCCCTACATCATGTCTTCCCCTACACCACTCCTCCTCCACGTTGTCCCTACATCATGTCTTCCCCTACACCAATCCTCATCGACATTCTCCCTACATCATGTCTTCCCCTACACCATCCCTCCTCGATGTTGTCACTACATCATGTCTTATCTTGCCCGACACCATCCCTTCTCAGTTATCCCTACATTATGTCTTCCCCTACACCACTCCTCCTCCACGTTGTCCCTACATCATGTCTTCCCCGATACACCACTCCTCCTCCACGTTGTCCCTACATCATGTCTTCCCTACGCCATCCCTCTTCCACGTTGTTACTACATTATTTCTTCCCCTACACCACTCCTCCTCCACGTTGTCCCTACATCATCCCTCCTCGGTGTTGTCACCACATCATGTCTTCCCCTACACCACTCCTCTTCCATGTTGTCCTTACATCAAGTCTTCACCTACACCATTCCCCACGGTGTCCCTACATTATGTCATCCCCTACACCATCCCTCCTCCATGTTGTCACTACATCACGTCTTCCGATACAAAACTCCCTTTCCACGTTGTGCCTACATCAGGTATTCCCCTACACCACTCCTCCTCCAAATTGTCCCTACATCATGTCTTAGCCTTCACCACTCTTCCTCCACGTTGTTCATACATCATGTCTTCCCCTACACCACTCCTCCTCCAAGTTGTCCCTGCATCATGTCTCCCCCGACACCATCCCTCCTCCACGTTGTCAATATATTATATCTTGCCCTACACCACTCCTCCTCCAAATTGTCCCTACATCATGTCTTCCACTACACCATTCCTTCCTTCACTTTATCCTAACATCACGTCTTCCCTTACACCACTACTCCTCCACGTTGTCCCTACATCATGTCTTCCCCTACATCACTCCTCCTCCACGTTGTCCCTACATCATATCTTCCCCTACAACATCGTTCCTCCACGTTGTCCTTACATCATGTCTTCCCCTACAAACTTCGTCCTCCACGTTGTCCCTGTATCATGTCTTCCCCTACACCAGTCCTCCTCCAAGTTGTTCCTACATCATGTCTTCCCCTACACCATCCCTCCTTCACCTTACCCATGCATCATGTCTTCCCCTACACTACTCCTCCTCACGTTGTCCCTACATCATATCTACCCATACACAACTCCTCCTCCACGTTGTCCCCCATCATGTCTTCCCCTACAACATCCCTCTTCCACGTTGTCCCTACATCATGTCTTCCCCTACACCACTCCTCCTCCACGTTGTCCCTACATCATGTCTTCCCCTACACCAATCCTCCTCGACATTCTCCCTACATCATGTCTTCCCCTACACCATCCCTCCTCGATGTTGTCACTACATCATGTCTTCCCCTACACCACTCCTCCTCCACGTTGTCCTTACATCATGTCTTCCGTTACACCACTCCTCCTCCACGTTGTCCCTACATCATGCATTAGCCTACACCACTCCTCCTCCGCGTTGTCCCTACATCATGTTTTCCCCTAAAACATCGCTCCTCCACGTTGTACTTACATCATGTCTTCCCCTACACAACTCCTCCTTCACGTAGTCCCTACATCATGTCTTCCCCTACACCATCCCTCCTCCACATTGTCCCTACATCATGTCTTCCCCTACACCATTCCTCCTCAACGTTATTCCTACATCATTTCTTCCCCTACACCGCTTCTCTACGTTGTCCATACATCATATCTTCCCCTACACCATTCCTCCTCCACGTTGTCCCTACATCACATCTTCCCCTACACCATCCCTCCTCCACGTTGTCCCTACATCATGTCTTCCCCTACACCACTCATCCTCATGTTGTCCCTACATCATGTCGGCCCCTACACCACTCCTCCTTCACGGTCTCCCTACAGCATGTCTTCCCCTACACCACTCCACTGTGTCCCTACATCATATCTTGCCCGACACCATCCCTTCTCCACGTTGTCCCTACGTGACGTCTTCCCCTACACCATCCTTCTTCCAAGTTGTCCCTACATCATGTCTTCCCCTACACCATTCCTCCTCCACGTTGTTCCTACATCATGTCTTCCCTTACACCACTCCTCCTCCACGTTGAACCAACATCATGTCTTCCCCTACACCAATCCTCCTCCACGTTGTCCCTAGATCATGCTTTCCCCTAGACCATCCCTCCTCCACATTGTCCCTATAGCATGTCTTAATCTACACCATCCTTCTTCCAAGTCGTCCCTATAGCATGACTTACCGTTCACCATCCCTCCTCTACGTTGTCCCTACATCATGTCTTATCCTACAGTACTCCTCCTCCGCGTTGTCACTACATCATGTCTTCCAATACACCACTCCTCCTCCACGTTGTCCCTACATCATGTCTTCGCCACCACCATCCTTCATCAACGTTGTCCTTACATCATGTCTTCCCCTACACCACTCCTCTACGTTGTCCCTACACCATGTCTTCACCTACGCCATCCCTCCTCCACGTTGTCCTAACATCATGTCTTCCCCTACACCACTCCGCCTCCAAGTTGTCCCTACATCATGTCTTCCCCTACACCACTACTCCTCCAAGTTGTCCCTACATCATGTCTTCCCCTACACCACTCCTCCCCAAGTTATCCTTACATCTTGTCTTCCCCTACACCACTCCTCCTCCATTCTGTCGCTACATCATGTCTTCCCCTACATCATTCCTCCTCCACTTTGTCACTACATCATGTCTTTCCCTACACCACTCCTCCTTCACGTTGTCCCTACATTATGTCGTCCCCTTCACCACTCCTTCAGGTTGTCCCTACATCATGTCTTCCCTACACCATCCCTCCTCCACGTTGTCACTGCATTTTTTCTTTCCCTACACCACTACTCCTCCACGCTGTCCATACATCATGTCTTCCCCCACACCATCCCTTACTTCACTTTATCCTTACATCAGGTTTTCCCTTACACCACTCCTCCTCCACGTTGTCCCTACATCATGTCTTCCCCTACACCACTCCTCCTCCACGGTGTCTCTACATCATGTCTTCCCGTACACCATCCCTCCACCACGTTGTCCTTGCATCATGTCTTCCCCAACACCACTCCTCCTCACGTTGTCCCTACATCATTTCTTCCCCTAGACCATCCCTCGCACACGTTGTCCCTATATCATGTCTTCCACTCCACCACTCCTCCTCCACGTTGTCCCGACATCATGTCTTCCCCTTCACCAATCCCTCTCGACATTCCCCCTACATCATATCTTCCCCTACACCATCACTCATCAATGTTGTCACTACATCATGTCTTCCCCTACATTACTCCTCCTCGACGTTGTCCTTACATCATATCTTCCCCTACACCACTCCTCCACGTTGTCCAAACATTATGTCTTCCCCTACACCATCCATTCTCCATGTTGTCATTACATCATGTCTTCCGTTACACCACTCCTCCTCCACGTTGTCCCTACATCAGTTCTTAGCCTACACCACTCCTCCTCCACGTTGTCCCTACATCATGTTTTGCCCTACACCACTCCTCCCCCACGTTGTCCCTACATCATGTCTTTCCCACCACCATCCCTCCTCCACGTTGTGCTTACATCATATCTTCCCCTAAACCACTCCTCTACGTTGTCCCTATATCATGCCTTCCCCTACACCACTACTCCACCAAGTTGTCCCTACATCATGTCTTCCACTACACCACTCCTCCCCACGTTGTCCTTACATCATGTCTTCCTCTACACCATTCCTCCTCCGAGTTGCCCACACGTCATGACATCCCCTACACCATCCCTCCTCCACGATGTCACTACATCATGTCTTCCTCTACACCACTCCTCCTCCACGTTGTACTTACATCATGTCTTCCCCTACACCATTCCTCCTCCACGAAGTCCCTACATCATGTCTTCCCCTACAACATCCCTCCTCCACATTGTCCCTACATCATGTCTTGTACACCATTCCTCTTCAACGTTCTTCCTACATCATATCTTCCCCTTCACCACTCCTCCTCCACGTTCTCCCTATATCATGTCTTCCCCTACACCATTTCTCCTTCACGTTGACCCTAAATTATGCTTTCCCCTACACCACTCCTCCTCCACGTTGTCCCTACATCATTTCTTTCTCTACACCATCCCTCCTCCACATTGTCCCTACATTATATCGTCCTCTACACCACTCCTCCTCCACATTGTCCCTACATCATGTCTTTCCGTACACCTTCCCTCCTTCACGTTGTCCCTACATCATGTCTTCCCCAACAATACTCCTCCTCCATGTTGTCCCTACATCATTTCTTCATCTAAACCATCCCTGTTCCACGTTGTCCTGACATCATATCTTCCCCTACACCATCCCTTCTCCACGTTGTCCCTACATCATGTCTTCCCCTACACCATCCCTCCTCGACGTTCTCCCTTAATCATGTCTTCTCCTACACCATACCTCCTCCACGTTGTCCCTACATTTTGTCTTCCACTACACCATCCTTCCTCAACGTTGTCCCTACATCATGTCTTTCCCTACACCATCCCTTCCTTCACTTTATCCTTACATCAAGTCTACCCTTACAACACTCCTCCTCCACGTTGTCCCTACATCATGTCTTCCCCTACACCACCACTCCTCCACGTTGTCCCTACATCATGTCTTCCCCTACAACATCGCTCCTCCACGATCTCCTTACATCTTGTCTTCCCCTAGACACCTCCTCCTCCACGTTGTCCCTGTATCATGTCTTACCCTACACCAGTCCTCCTCCAAGTTGTCCTTACAACATGTCTTCCCCTACACCATCCCTTCCTCAACCTTGTCCTTGCATCATGTCTTCCCATACACTACTCATCCTCACGTTGTCCCTACATCATGTCATTCCCTACACTTTTCCCTCCCCCACGTTGTCCCTATATGATCTCTTCCCCTGCATCACTCCTCCTCACGTTGTCCCTATAGCATGTCTTCCCCTACACCACTCCTCCTCCACGTTGTCCATACATCGTGTCTCTCCCTACCGCATCCCTCCTCCATGTTGTCCCTACATCATGTCTTCCTCTACACCACTCCTCCACGTTGTCCCTACATAATGTCTTCCCGTACACCACTTCTCCTCCACGTTGTCCCTACATCATGTCTTCCCCTACACCATTCCTCCTCCACGTTGTTCCTATATCAATCTTCCTCTACAACACTCCTCCTCCACGTTTTCCACACGTCACGACTTCCCCTACACCACTCCTCTCAAGTTGTCTAAACATTATGTCTTCCCCTACACCATCCCTCCTCCATGTTGTCACTACATCATGTCTTCCGTTACACCAATACTCCTCCACGTTGTCCCTACATCATGTCTTAGCCTACACAACTTCTCCTCCACGTTGTCCCTACATCATGTCTTCCCCAACACCACTCCTCCTCCGAAGTTGTCCCTACATGATGTCTTCCCCACCCCCATCCCTCCTCCACGTTGTCCTTACATCATGTCTTCCCCTTCACCATTCCTCTATGTTGGCCCTACATCATGTCTTCCCCTACTCCATCCCTCCCCCAAGTTTGTTCCAACGTCATGTCTTCCCCTACACCACTCCTCCTCCAAGTTGTCCCTACATCATGTCTTCCCCTACACCACTACTCTTCCAAGTTGTCCTACATCATGTCTTCCCCTACACCACTCCTCCCCAAGTTGTCCTTACATCATGTCTTCCTCTACACCACTCCTCCTCCACGTTGTCCACACGTCATGACTTCCACTACACCATCCATCCTACACCATGTCTTCCTCTACACCACTCCGCCTCCACGTTGTACTTACATCATGTCTTCCCCTACAAAACTCCTCCTCCACGTAGTCCCTACATCATGTCTTCCCCTACAACATCCCTCCACATTTGTCGTTACATCATGTCTTCCCTTACACCATTCCTCCTCAACGTTGTTCCTACATCATATCTTCCCCTTCACCACTCCTCCTTCACGTTGTCCCTACATCATGTCTTCCCCTACACCATTCCTCCTCCACGTTGACCCTAAATCATGTCTTCCCCTACACCACTCCTCCTCCACGTTGTCCCTACATCATTTCTTTCTCTACACAATCCCTCCTCCACGTTGTCCCTACATCATATCTTCCTCTACACCACTCCTCCTCCACGTTGTCCCTACATCATTTCTTTCCGTACACCTTCCCTCCTCCACGTTGTCCCTACATCATGTCTTCCCCTACAACACTCCTCCTCCATGTTGTCCCTACATCATTTCTTCATCTAAACCATCCCTCTTCCACGTTGTCAATACATCATATCTTCCCCTACACCATCCCATCTTCACGTTGTCCCTACATCATGTCTTCCCCAACATCATCCCTCTTCCACGTTGTCCCTTAATCATGTCTTCCCCTACACCATACATCCTCTACGTTGTCCCTACATTTTGTCTTCCACTACACCATCCCTCCTCCACGTTGTCCCTACATCATGTCTTCCGCTACGCCATCCATCATCCACGTTGTCCCTACATCATGTCTTCTCCTACACCGTCTCTACACCACGTTGTCTTCCCCTACACCATTCATCGTCCAAGTTGTCCCTACATCATGTCTTCCTCTACACCACTCCTCCTCGTTGTCCCTACATCATGTCTTCCCCTACAAAATCCCTCCTCCACGTTCTCCCTACATCGGGTCTTCCCCTAAACCACTCCTCCTCCACGGTGCCCCTACATCATGTCTTCATCTAAACCATCCCTCTTCCACGTTGTCCGTACATCATATCTTCCCATACACCATCCCTCCTCCACATTGTCCCTACATCATGTCTTTCCCTACACTTTCCCTCCTCTACGTTGTCCCTACATCATGTCTTCCCCTACACCACTCCTTCTCCACGTTGTCCCTACATTATGTCTTCCCCTACACCATCCCTCCTCCACGTTGTCCCTACATCATGTCTCCTATTACACCACTCCTCCTCTACGTTGTCCCTACATCATGTCTTCCCATACACCATCCCTCTTACACGTGTCCCTACATCATGGCTTCCCCTACACCACTCCCCCTCACGTTGTTCCTACATAATGTCTTCCCCTACACTATCCCTCCTTCACGTTGTCCCTACATCATGTCTTCCCCTACAAAATCCCTCCTCCACGTTATCCCTGCATCATATCTTCCCCTACACCACTCATCTACGTTGGCCCTACACCATGTCTTCCCCTGCACCATTCCTCTTCCACGTTGTCCCTACATCATGTCTTCCCCTACACCATCCCTCCTCCACGTTGTCCCTACATCATGTGTTCCCCCACACAATTCCTCCTCCACGTTGTCCCTATATCATGTCTTCCCTACACCATCCCTTCTCCACGTTGTCCCTACATCATGTGTTCCCCTACACCACTCATCCTCCATATTCTCCCTGCATCTTGTCTTTCCCTACACCAACCCTCCTCCACGTTATCCCGACATCATGTCTTCCCCTACACCACTCATCTACGTTGGCCCTACATAATGTCTTCCCCAAACCATTCCTCTTCCACGTTGTCCCTACATCATGTCTTCCCCTACACTATTCCTCCTCCACGTTGTCCCTACATCATATGTTCCCCTACACCATCCCTCCTCCACGATGTTCCTACATCATGTCTTCCCCTACACCACTCATCTACGTTGGCCCTACATCATGTCTTCCCCTACACCATTCCTCTTCCACGTTGTCCCTACATCATGTCCTCCCCTACACCATCCATCCACCACGTTGTCCCTACATCATGTCATCCCCTACACCACTCCTCCCCCACGTTGCCCCAACAACATGTCTTCCCTACACCATCCCTCCTCCATGTTGTCATTAAATCATTTCTTCCCCTACACAACTCCTCCTCCACGTTGTCCCTACATTATGTTTTCCCTTACACCATTCCTCTTTCACTTTGTCAATATATCATGTCTTCCCTTATACCACTCCTCTTCCACGTTGTCCCTACATCATGTCTTCCCCTACGCCACACCTCCTCCACGTTGTCCCTACATCATGTTTTCCCCTAAAACATCGCTCCTCTACGTTGTCCTTACATCATGTCTTCCACTACACCACTCCTCCTCCACGTTGTCCCTTTATCATGTATTCCCCTAAACCACTCCTCCTCCAAGTTGTCCCTACATCATGTCTTCCACTACACCATCCCTCCTAAACGTTGTCCTTACATCATGTCGTCCCGTACACCACTCCTCCTCACGTTGCCCCTACATCATTTCTTCTCCTAAACCACTCCTCCACCACGTTGTCCCTACATCATGTCTTACCCTACAACATCCCTCATTCACGTTGTCCCTACATCACGTCTTACCCTACACCACTCCGCCTCCACGTTCCCCCTACATCATGTGTTCCACTACACCAATCCTCCTCCACATTGTCCCTACATCATTTCTCCCTTTACAAAATCCCTCCTCCATGTTGTCACTACATCAGGTCTTCGCCTACACCACTCCTCCTCCATGCTGTCCCAACATCATGTCTTCCCTTACACCACTCCTCCACGATGTCCCAACATTATGTCTTCCCCTACACCAGCCCTCCTCCATGTTGTCACTACATCATGTCTTCCGCTATACCACTCCTCCTCCACGTTGTCCCTACATTATGTATTCCCCTACACAACTCCTCCTCCACATTGTCCCTACGTCATGTCTCAGCATACACCACTCCTCCTCCACGTTGTCCCTACATCATGTCTTCCCCTACACCTCTCCTCCTCCACGTTGTCCCTACATCAAGTCTACCCCTACACCATCCCTCCTCCACGTTGCCCTGCATCATGACTTCCCCTACACAACACCTCCTCCTCCAAGTTGTCCCCACATCATGTCATCCCCTACACTTTTCCCTCTTCCAGGATGTCCCTGTATCATGTCTTCCCCTACACCTCTCGTCCTCACGTTGTCCCTACATCATGTCTTCCCCTACACCAGTCTCCCTCCACGTTGTCCCTACATCATGTCTTCCATACACCAACCCTCCTCCACGTTTTCAATACATCATTACTTCCCCTACACCACTCCTCCTCCACTTTCTCACTCTTCCTCCACGTTATCCCAACATCATGTCTTCCCCTACATCATCCCTCCTCACTTTGTCCCTACATCGTGTCTTCCCCTACACCACTCCTCCTTCACGTTGTCCCTACATCATGTCTTCCCCTACAACACTCCTCCTCTACGTTGTCCCTACATCATGTCTTCCCTTACACCACTCCTCCTCCACGTTGTCCCTACATTATGTCTTCCCCTACACCATCGCTCCTCCACGTTGTCCGTACATCATGTCTTCCCCTACACCACTACCCCTCCACGTTGTCCCTGTATCATGTCCTCAACTACACCACTCCTCCGTCACGGTGTCCCACCATCATGTCTTCCAATACACTATCACTACTCCACGTTCTCCTTACATCATGTCTTCCAATACACCACTCCTCCTCCACGTTGTCCCTACATCATGTTTTCCCTTATACCATTCCTACTACACGTTTTCCCTACATCATGTCTTCCCAATATCATTTCCTACTACACGTTGTCTCTACATCATGTCTTCCCCTATATCATTCCTCCTCCACGTTGTCCCTACACCATCTCTTCCCCTACACCATTACTCCACGTTGTCCCTGCACCATGTCTTCCACTACACCACTCCTCCTCAAACGTTGTCCCTACATCCTGTCTTCCCTGACACCACCCCTCCTCCACATACTCCCTACATCATGTCTCCCCTACACTATCCCTACTCCACGTTGTCTCTATATCATATCTTCCCTTACATCACTCCTCCTCAACGTTGACCCTACATCATGTCTTCCCCTACACCACTCCTCCTCAAACGTTGTCCCTACATCATGTCTTCCCCTAAACCATCCCTCCTTCACGTTGTCCCTACAACATGTTTCGTCTACACCACTACTCCTACACGTTGTCCCTACATCATGTCTTCCCGTACACCATCCCTCCTACACGTTGTCCTTACATCATGTCTTCCCCTACACCCCTAATCCTACACGTTGTCCTTACATTATGTTTTCCACTACACCATCCCTCCTCCACGTTGTCCCTACATCATATATTCCCCAACACCACTCCTCCTCCACGTTGTCCCTACTTCATATCTTCTCCTACACCATCCCTCTTCCACGTTTTCCCTAAATAATGACTTCCCCTACACCACACCTCCTCCACGTTGTTCCTCCATCATGTCTTCCCCTACACCATCCCTCCTCCACGTTATTCCTACATCATATGTTCCCCTAAACAACTCCTCGTCCAAGTTGTAACTAAATCATGTCTTCCGCTACGCCGCTAATCTACGTTGTCCCTACAACAAATCTTCCCCTACACCATCCCTCCTCCACGTTGTCCTTACATCATGTCTTCCCCTACATCACTCCTCCTCCACGTTGTCCTTACATTATGTCTTCCCTTACACCACTCTGACTCCAAGTTGTCACTATATCATGTCTTCCCCTACACCACTCCTCCTCGACTTTGTCCCTACATAATATCTTCCCCTACACCATTCCTCGTCTACGTTGTCCCTACGTCATGACTTCACATACACCATCAGTCCTCCATGTTGTCCATACATCATTTCTTCTCCTACACCACTCCTCCTCCACGTTCTCCCTATATCATGTCTTCCCTGACACCAATCCTCCTCACCGTAGTCCCTACATCATGTCTCCCCTACACTGTCCCTCCTCCACGTTGTCCCTATATCATGGCTTCCCTTACCCCGCTCCTCCTCCACGCTGAACATACATCATGTCTTCCCCTACACCACTCCTCCTCCACGTTGTCCCTATATCATTTCTTCCCTTAGACCATCCCTCCTCAACCTTGTCCCTACAACATGTTTCATCTACACCACTCCTCCTCCACGTTGTCCCTATATCATGTCTTCCCGTACACCATCCCTCCTTCACGTTGTCCTTACATCATGTCTTCCCCTACACCACTCCTCCTCAAACGTTGTCCCTACATCATGTCTTCCCCTAGACCATCCCTCCTTTACGTTGCCCCTACAACATGTTTCCTCTACACCACTCCTCCTCCACGTTGTCCCTACATCATGTCTTCCCCTAGACCATCCCTCCTTTACGTTGTCCCAACAACATGTTTCCTCTACACCACTCCTCCTCCACGTTGTCCCTACATCATGTCTTCCCGTACACCACCCCTCCTACACGTTGTCCCTAGATCATGTCTTCCCCTACACCATTTCTCCTCCACGTTGTCCCTACATCATGTCTTCTCCTACACCACTAATCCTCCACGTTGTCCTTACATTATGTCTTCCACTACACCATCCCTCCTCCACGTTGTCCCTACATCATATCTTCCCCTACACCACTCCTCCACGTTGTCCCTCCTTCATATCTTATCCTATATCATCCCTCTTCCCCGTTTTCCCTACATAATGGCTTACACCACACCACACCTCCTCCACGTTGTTCCTCCATCGTGTCTTCCCCTACACATTCCCTCCTCCACGTTGTTCCTACATCATATGTTCCCCTAAAACACTCTTCCTCCAAGTTGTAACTAAATCATGTCTTCCGCTACGCCACTACTCCTCTGTGTTGTCCCTACATCATGTCTTCCCGTACACCATCCCTCTTCCACGTTGTCCTTGCATCATGTCATCCCCTACATCACTCCTCCTCCACTTTGTCCTTACATTATGTCTTCCCTTACACCACTCTGACTCAACGTTGTCACTATATCATGTCTTCCCCTACACCACTCCTCCTCGACGTTGTCCCTACATAATATCTTCCGAAACACCATTCCTCGTCTACGTTGTCCCTATATCATGACTTCCCCTACACCATCCCTCCTCCACGTTGTCCTTACATCATTTCTTCCCCTGCACAACTCCTCCTCCACGTTGTCCCTATATCATGTCTTCCCTGACACCAATCCTCCTCACCGTAGTCCCTATATCATTTCTCCCCTACACTCGCCCTCCTCCACGTTGTTCCTACATTGTGGCTTCCCTTACCCCGCTCCTCCTCCACGCTGAACCTACATCATGTCTTCCCCTACACCACTCCTCCTCCACGTTCTCCCTACATCATTTCTTCCCCTAGACTATCCCTCCTCCACCTTGTCCCTACAACATTTTTCCTCAACACCACTCCTCCTCCACGTTGTCCCTACATCATGTCTTCCCGTACACCATCCCTGCTCCACGTTGTCCTTACATCATGTCTTCCCTTACACCTCTCCTCCTACACGTTGTCCTTACATCATGTCTTCCCTTACACCACTCTGACTCCACGTTGTCACTATATCATATCTTCCCCTACACCACACCTCCTCGACGTTGTCCCTACATAATATTTTCCCCTACACCATTCCTCGTCTACGTTGTCCCTACATCATGACTTCACCTACACCATCCCTCCTCCACGTTGTCCTACATCATTTCTTCCCCTACACCACTCCTCCTCCACGTTGTCCCTATATCATGTCTTCCCTGACACCAATCCTCCTCACCGTAGTCCCTACATCATGTCTCCCCTACACTGTTCCTCCTCCACGTTGTCCCTATATCATGGCTTCCCTTACCCCGCTCCTCCTCCACGCTGAGCCTACATCATGTCTTCCCCTACACCACTCCTCCTCAACGTTGTCCCTACATCATTTCTTCGCTTAGACCATCCCTCCTCCACCTTGTCCCTAGAACATGTTTCCTCTACACCACTCCTCCTCCACGTTGTCCCTATATCATGTCTTCCCGTACACCATCCCTCCTCACGTTGTCCCTACAACATGTTTCCTCTACACCACTCCTCCTCCACGTTGTCTCTACATCATGTCTTCCCGTGCACCATCCCTCCTACACGTTGTCCCTACATCATGTCTTCCCTGACACCACTCCTCCTCCACGTTGTCCCTACCTCATGTCTTCCCCTACACCATCCCTCCTCCATGTTGTCCCTACATCATGTCTTCCCCTACACCACTAATCCTCCACGTTGTCCTTACATTATGTCTTCCACTACACCATCCCTCCTCCACGTTGTCCCTACATCATATCTTCCCCTACACCACTCCTCCTCAACGTTGTCCCTCCTTCATATCTTACCCTACACCACCCCTCTTCCCCGTTTTCCCTATATAATGGCTTCCCCCACACCACACCTCCTACACGTTGTTCCTCCATCATGTCTTCCCCTACACCATCCCTCCTCCACGTTGTCCCTAAACCACTCCTCCTAGTTGTAACTAAATCATGTCTTCCGATACGCCACTCCTCTACGTTGTCCCTACAACATGTCTTCCCCTACACCATCCCTCCTCCACGTTGCCCTTATATCATGTCTTCCCCTACACCACTCCTCCTCCAAGTTGTCCCTACATAATATCTTCCCCTACACCATTCCTCATCTACGTTGTCCCTACATCATGACTTCACCTACACCATCAGTCCTCCACGTTGTCCTACATCATTTCTTCCCCTACACCACTCCTCCACGTTGTCCCTATATCATGTCTTCCCTGACACCAATCCTCCTCACCGTAGTCCCTACATCATGTCTCCCCTACACTGTAAGTCCTCCACGTTGTCCCTATATCATGGCTTCCCTTACCCCGCTCTTCCTGCACACTGAACCTACATCATGTCTTACCCTACACCACTCCTCCTCCACGTTGTCCCTACATCATTTCTTCCCTTAGACCATCCCTCCTCCACCTTGTCCCTACAACGTGTTTCATCTACACCACTCCTCCTCCACGTTGTCCCTATATCATGTCTTCCCGTACACCATCCCTCCTCCACGTTGTCCTTACATCATGTCTTCCCCTACACCACTCCTCCTCAAACGTTGTCCCTACATCATGTCTTCCCCTAGACCATCCCTCCTTTACGTTGTCCCTACAACATGTTTCCTCTACACCACTCCTCCTCCACGTTGTCCCTATATCATGTCTTCCCCTAGACCATCCATCCTTTACGTTGTCCCTACAATATGTTTCCTCTACACCACTCCTCCTCCAAGGTTGTCCCTACGTCATGTCTTTCCGTACACCATCCCTCCTACACGTTATCCCTACATCATGTCTTCCCCTACATCACTCCTCCTCCACGTTGTCCCTACCTCATGTCTTCCCCTACACCATCCCTCCTCCACGTTGTCCCTACATCATGTCATCCCCTACACCACTCCTCCTCCACGTTGTCCTTACATTATGTCTTCCACTACACCATCCCTCTTCCACGTTGTCCCTAGAACATATCTTCCTCTACACCACTCCTACTCCACGTTATCCCTTCTTCATATCTTACCCTATATCATCCCTCTTCCCCGTTTTCTCTACATAATGGCTTACACCACACCACACCTCCTCCACGTTGTTCCTCCATCGTGTCTTCCCCTACACATTCCCTCCTCCACGTTGTCCCTACATCATATGTTCCCCTAAAACACACTTCCTCCAAGTTCTAACTAAATCATGTCTTCCGCTACGCCACTACTCCTCTATGTTGTCCCTACATTATGTTTTCCCGTACACCATCCCTCTTCCACGTTGTCCTTACATCATGTCCTCCCCTACATCACTCCTCCTCCACTTTGTCCTTACATTATTTCTTCCCTTAAACCACTCTGACTCAACGTTGTCACTATATCATGTCTTCCCCTACACCACTCCTCCTCGACGTTGTCCCTACATAATATCTTCCGAAACACCATTCCTCGTCTACGTTGTCCCTATATCATGACTTCCCTTACACCATCCCTCCTCCACGTTGTCCTTACATCATTTCTTCCCCTGCACCACTCCTCCTCCACGTTGTCCCTATATCATGTCTTCCCTGACACCAATCCTCCTCACCGTAGTCCCTACATCATTTCTCCCCTACACTAGCCCTCCTCCACGTTGTCTCTACATCATGGCTTCCCTTACCCCGCTCCTCCTACATGTTGAACCTACATCATGTCTTCCCCTACACCACTCCTCCTCCACGTTGTCCCTACATCATTTCTTCTCCTAGACTATCCCTCCTCCACTTTGTCCCTACAACATCTTTCCTCAACACCACTCCTCCTCCACGTTGTCCCTATATCATGTCTTCCCGTACACCATCCCTGCTCCACGTTGTCCTTACATCATGTCTTCCCTTACACCTCTCCTCCTCCACGTTCTCCTTACATCATGTCTTCCCTTACACCACTCTGACTCCACGTTGTCACTATATCATGTCTTCCCCTACACCACACCTCCTCGACGTTGTCCCTACATAATATCTTCCCCTACACCATTCCTCGTCTACGTTGTCCCTACATCATGACTTCACCTACACCATCCCTCCTCCACGTTGTCCTACATCATTTCTTCCCCTACACCACTCCTCTTCCACAACGTTCCTATATCATGTCTTCCCTGACACCAATCCTCCTCACCGTAGTCCCTACATCATGTCTCCCCTACACTGTCCCTCCTCCACGTTGTCCCTATATCATGGCTTCCCTTACCCCGCTCATCCTCCACGCTGAACCTACATCATGTCTTTCCCTACACCACTCCTCCTCCACGTTGTCCCTACATCATTTCTTCCCTTAGACCATCCCTCCTCCACCTTGTCCCTACAACGTGTTTCCTCTACACCACTCCTCCTCTACGTTGTCCCTATATCATGTCTTCCCGTACACCATCCCTCCTCCACGTTGTCCTTACATCATTTCTTCCTACACACCACTCCTCCTCAAACGTTATCCCTACATCATGTCTTCCCCTAGACCATCCCTCCTTTACGTTGTCCCTACAACATGTTTCCTCTACACCACTCCTCCTCCACGTTGTCCCTACATCATGTCTTCCCCTAGACCATCCCTCCTTTACGTTGTCCCTACAACATGTTTCCTCTACACCACTCCTCCTCCACGTTGTCCCTACATCATGTCTTACCGTACACCATCCCTCCTACACGTTATCCCTACATCATGTCTTCCCCTATATCACTCCTCCTCCACGTTGTCCCTACCTCATGTCTTCCCCTACACCATCCCTCCTCCACGTTGTCCCTACATCATGTCATCCCCTACACCACTCCTCCTCCACGTTGTCCTTACATTATGTCTTCCACTACACCATCCCTCCTCCACGTTGTCCCTACATCATATCTGCCTCTACACCACTCCTACTCCACGTTATCCCTTCTTCATATCTTACCCTATATCATCCCTCTTCCCCGTTTTCTCTACATAATGGCTTACACCACACCACACCTCCTCCACGTTGTTCCTCCATCGTGTCTTCCCCTACACATTCCCTCCTCCACGTTCTCCCTACATCATATGTTCCCCTAAACCACTCTTCCTCCAAGTTGTAACTAAATCATGTCTTCCGCTACGCCACTACTCCTCTATGTTGTCCCTACATTATGTTTTCCCGTACACCATCCCTCTTCCACGTTGTCCTTACATCATGTCCTCCCCTACATCACTCCTCCTCCACTTTGTCCTTACATTATTTCTTCCCTTAAACCACTCTGACTCAACGTTGTCACTATATCATGTCTTCCCCTACACCACTCCTCCTCGACGTTGTCCCTACATAATATCTTCCGAAACACCATTCCTCGTCTACGTTGTCCCTATATCATGACTTCCCCTACACCATCCCTCCTCCACGTTGTCCTTACATCATTTCTTCCCCTGCACCACTCCTCCTCCAGGTTGTCCCTATATCATGTCTTACCTGACACCAATCCTCCTCACCGTAGTCCCTACATCATTTCTCCCCTACACTAGCCCCCTCCACGTTGTCCCTACATCATGGCTTCCCTTACCCCGCTCCTCCTCCACGCTGAACCTACATCATGTCTTCCCCTACACCACTCCTCCTCCACGTTGTCCCTACATCATTTCTTCCCCTAGACCATCCCTCCTCCACCTTGTCCCTACAACATGTTTCCTCTACACCATTCCTCCTCCACGTTTTCCCTACATCATGTCTTCGCGTACACCATCCCTCCTCCACGTTGTCCTTACATCATGTCTTCCCTTACACCACTCCTCCTAAAACGTTGTCCCTACATCATGTCTTCCCCTAGACCATCCCACCTTCACGTGTGCCTACAACATGTTTCCTCTACACCACTCCTCCTCCACGTTGTCCCTACATCATGTCTTCCCCTACACCATCCCTCATCCACGTTGTCCCTACATAATGTCTTCCCCTACACCACTCCTCCTCCACGTTGTCCTTATATTATGCCTTCCACTACACCATCCCTCCTCTACGTTGTCCCTACATCATATCTTCCAATACACCACTCCTCCTCCACGTTGTCCCGACTTCAATTCTTTCCCTACAGCTCTACCCTCTTCCACGTTTCCCTACATAATTCTTCCCCCACAAACATCCTCCTCCCTTGTTCCTCATCATGTCTTCCCCTACACCATCCCTCCTCCACGTTGTCCTTACATCATGTCTTCCCATACATCACTTCTCCTCCACTTTGTCCTTACATTATGTCTTCCCTTACACCACTCTGACTCCACGTTGTCACTATATCATGTCTTCCCCTACACCACTCCTCCTCGACGTTGTCCCTACTTAATAACTTCCCCTACACCATTCCTCGTCTACGCTGTCCCCACATCATGACTTCCCCTACACCATCCCTCCTCAACGTTGTCCTTACATCATTTCTTCCCCTACACCACTCCTCCTCCACGTTGTCCCTACATCATTTCATCCCCTAGACCATCCCTCCTCCACCTTGTCCATACAGCATGTTTCCTCTACACCACTCCTCCGCCACGTTGTCCCTACATCATGTCTTCCCGTACACTATCCCTCCTCCACGTTCTCCTTACATCATGTCTTCCCCTACACCTCTCCTCCTCCACGTTGTCCCTACATCATGTCTTCCCTGACACTACCCCTTCTCCACGTACTCCCTACATCATGTCTCCCCTACACTATCCCTCCTCCACGTTGTCCCTCTATCATGTTTTCCCTTACATCACTCCTCCTCAACGTTGACCCTACAACATGTCTTTCCCTACACCACTACTCCTCAAACGTTGTTCCTACATCATGTCTTCCCCTAGACAATCCCTCCTTCACGTTGTCCCTACAACATGTTTCCTCTACACCACTCCTCCTCCACGTTGTCCCTACATCATGTCTTCCCGTACAACATCCCTCCCAGTTTTATCCTACTTCATAATGGCTACCCCTACACCACTACCTCCTCCACGTTGTTCCCCTACCTCATGTCCTTACCCTACACCATCCCTCCTCCACGTTTCCTACGATCCATATGTTCCCCTAAACCACTCCTCCTCCAAGCTGTAACTAAAATCATGTCTTCCGCTACGCCACTCCTCTACGTTGTCCCTACATCATGTCTTCCCCTACACCATCCCTCCTCCACGTTGTCCTTACATCATGTCTTCCCTACACCACTCCTCCTCCACGTCTGTCTTTACATTATGTCTTCCTCTTACACCCTCTGACTCCAACGTTGGCACTTATATCATGTCTTCCCCTACACCACTCCTAATCCACGTTGTCCCTACATCATGTCTTCCCTACACCAATCCTCGTCTACGTTGTCCCTACATCATGTCTTCCCCTACACCACTCATTCTCCAAGTTGTCCCTACATCATATCTTCCCCTACACCATCCCTCCTCCACGTTGTCCCTACATCATGTCTTCCCCTACACCACTCCTCCTCCACGTTGTCCCTACATCAAGTCTTCCCCTACACCATCCCTCGTCCAAGATGTCCCTACATCATGGCTTCCCTTACACCACGCCTCCTCCGCGTTTTTCCTACATCATTTCTTCCCCTCGTTATTCCTTCATCATGTCTTCCCCTACACCACTCCTCTACGTTGTCCCTACATGATGTTTTCCCCTAAACCATTCCTCCTCCACGTTGTTTCTAAATCATGTCTTCCCTTACACCTCTTATCCTCCACGTTGACCTAACATCATGTCTTCCCCTACACCACTCCTCCTCCACATTGTCCTTACATCATGTTTTCCCCCAGACCATCCCGTCTACACATTCTCTCTACAACATGTCTTCCTCTACACCACTCCTCCACGTCGTCCCTATATCATGTCTTCCAGTACACCATCCCTCCTCCACGTTGTCCCTACATCATGTTTTTCCCTACACCACGCCTCCTCCATTCTGTCCCTACATCATGTCTTCCCTACACCATTCCTCCTCCACTTTGTCACTACATCATGTCTTTCCCCACACCACTCCTCCTTCACGTTGTCCCTGCATTATGTCTTCCCCTTCACCACTCCTCCTCCACGTTGTCCCTACATCATGTCTTCCCCGTACACCACTCCTCCTCCACGTTGTCCCTACATCATGTCTTCCCTACACCATCCCTCCTCCACGTTGTCACTACATTATTTCTTCCCCTACACTACTCCTCCTCCACGTTCTCCCTACATCATGTCTTCCCCTACACCATCCCTTTCTTCACTTTATCCTTACATCATGTCTTTCCTTACACCACTCCTCCAAAACGTTGTCCCTACATTATGTCTTCCCCTACACCACTCCTCCTCCACGTTGTCCCTACATCATTTCTTCCCCTACAACATCGCTCCTCCATGTTGTCCTTGCATCATGTCTTCCCCTACAAACCTCCTCCTCCACGTTGTCCCTGTATCATGTCTTCCCCTACACCATCCCTCCTCCACGTTGTCCCTACATCATGTCTTCCCCTACACCACTCCCCCTCCACGTTGTCCATACATCACGTCTTCCCCTACACCATCCCTCTTCCAAGTTGTCCCTACATCATGGCTTCCCTTACACCACTCCTCCTCAACGTTTTTCCTACATCATTTCTTCCCCTACCACAACCATCTACCACGTTATTCCTTCATCATGTCTTCCCCTGTACCACTCCTCTACGTTGTCCCTACAGAATGTCTTCCCCTGCACCATTCCTCCTCCACGTTGTTCCTACATCATGTCTTCCCTTACACCACTCCTCCTCCACGTTGACCCAACATCATGTCTTCCCCTACACCACTACTCCTCCACGTTGTACCTACATCATGTTTTCCCCTAGACCATCCCTCCTCCACATTGTCTCTACATCATGCCTTCCTCTACACCACTCCTCAACGTCGTCCCTATATCTTGTCTTCGCGTACACCATCCCTCCTCCACTTTGTCCCTACATCATATCTTCCCCTACACCAATTCTCCTCGATATTCTCCCTACATCATGTCTTCCCCTACACCATCCCTCCTCGATGTTGTCACTACATCATGTCTTCCTCTACACCACTCCTCCACGTCGTCCCTATATCTTGTCTTAGCGTACACCATCCTTCTTCCAAGTTGTCCTTACATCATGTCTTCCCCTACACCACTCCTCCTCCACGTTGTCCCTACGTCAGGTCTTCCCCTACAACATCCCTCTTCCACGTTGTCCCTACATCATGTCTTCCCCTACACTACTCCTCCTCCACGTTGTCCCTACATCATGTCTTCCCCTACACCACTCCTCCTCCAAGTTGTCCCTACTTCATGTCTCAACCTACCCCATTTCTCCTCTACATTGTCCCTGCATCATGTCTACCCCTACAAAACTCCTCCAAGTTGTCCCTACATCATGTCATCCCCTACACTTTTCCCTCCTCCATGTTGTCCCTACAGCATGTCTTCCCCTACACCACTCCTCCTTACGTTGTCCATACATCCTGTATTCCCCTACACCACTCCTCCTCCACATTGTCCATACATTGTGTCTTCCCCTACCCCATCCCTCCTCCACGTTGTCCCTACATCATGTCTTCCTCTGCATCACTCCTCCACGTTGTCCTTACATCATGTCTTCTCCTACACCACTACTCCTCCACGTTGTCCCTACATCATTTCTTCCCCTACACCACTCCTCCTCCACGTTGTCCCTACATCATGTCTTCCCGAACATCATCCTTCCTCCATGTTGTCCCTACATCATGTCTTCCCCTACACTACTCCTCCTCGACGTTGTCCCTGCATCATGTCTTCCCCAACATCATCCTTCCTCCACGTTGTCCCTACATCATGTCTTCCCGAACATCATCCTTCCTCCATGTTGTCTCTACATCATGTCTTCCCCTACACCATCCCTCTTCCACGTTGTCCCTACATCATATCTTCCCCTACAACATCTCTCTTGCACGTTCTCCTTACATCATGTCTTTCCCTACACCACTCCTCCTCCAAGTTGTCCCTACATCATGTCTTCCCCTACAACATCCCTCTTCCACGTTGTCCCTACATCATGTCTTCCCTTACACCACTCCTCCACCCTGTCCCTATATCATGTCTTCCCCTACACCACTTCTCGACATTCTCCCTACATCATGTCTTCCCCTACACCATCCCTCCTCGGTGTTGTCACTACATCATGTCTTCCCCTACACCACTCCTCCTTCATGTTGTCCTTAAATCATATCTTCCGTTATACCACTCCTCCTCCAAGTTGTCCCTACATTATGTCTTAGCCTACACCACTCCTCCTCCACGTTGTCCCTACATCATGTCTTCCTCAACACCACTCCTCCTCCAAGTTCTCCCTACATCATGTCTCACCCTACACCATCCCTCCTCCACATTGTCCCTGCATCATGTCTACCCCTACACAACTCCTCCAAGTTACCCCTACATCATGTCATACCCTACACTTTTCCCTCCTCCACGTTGTCCCTACATCATGTCTTCCCCTACACCACTCCTCCTTACGTTCTCCATACATCATGTCTTCCCCTACACCACTCCTCCTCTGCGATGTCCCTACATCATGTCTTCCCTTACGTTACTCCTGCTCCCATTGTCCCGACATTATTTCTTCCCCTACACCATTCCTCCTCCACGTTGTCCCTATATCGTGTCTTCCCCTACATCACTCCTCCTCCACGGTGTCCCAACATCATGTCTTCCGCACACCACTCCTCCTCCACGTTGTCCCACCATCATGACTTCCCTTACACCATCCCTCCTCCAACTTGTCCCTACATCATGTCTTCCCCTACACCACTCCTCCTCCACGTTGTCCCTACATCACGTCTTCCCCTACACCATACCTCTTCCAAGTTGTTCCTACATCATGGCTTCCCTTACACCACTCCTCCTCAATGTTTTTCCTACAACATTTCTTCCCCTACACCATCCCTCTTCCAAATTATTCCTTAATCATATCTTCCCCAACACCACTCGTCTACGTTGTCCCTACATCATGTATTCCCCTACACCTTTCCTCCTCAACGTTGTTCCTACATCATGTCTTCCCTTACACCACTCCTCCTCCACGTTGACCCAACATCATGTCTTCCCCTACATCACTCCTCCTCCACGTTCTCCCTACATCATATATTCCCCTAGACCATCTCTCCTCCACATTGTCTCTACATCATGTCTTCCTCTACACCACTCCTCCACGTCGTCCCTATATCATGTCTTCCCGTACACCATCCCTCCTCCACGTTGTCCCTGCATCATGTCTTCCCCTACACCACTCCTCCTCCATTCTATCCCTTCATCATGTCTTCCAATACACCATTCCTCCTCCACTTTGTCACTACACCATGTCTTTCCCTACACCATTCCTCCGTCACGTTGTCCCTACATTATGTCTTCCCCTACACCACTCCTCTTCCACGTTGTCCCTACATCATGTCTTCCCCGTACACCACTCCTCCTCCATGTTGTCCTTACATCATGTCTTCCCTACGCCATCCCTCATCCACGTTGTCACTACATTATTTCTTCCCCTACACCACTCCTGCTCCACGTTGTCCATACATCATGTCTTCCCCTACACCATCCCTTCCTTCACTTTATCCTTACATAATGTCTTCCCTTACACCACTCCTCCTCCACATTGCCCCTACATCATGTCTTCCCCTACACAACCCCTCCTCCACATTGTACCTACATCATTTCTAACCCTACAACATCGCTCCTCCATGTTGTCCTTGTATCATGTCTTCCCCTACAAACCTCCTCCTTCTCCCCTGTATCATGTCTTCCCCTACACCATCCCTCCTCGACGTTGTCCTTGCATCGTGTCTTCCCCTACACAACTCCTCCTCACGTTGTCCCTACATAATGTCTTACCCTACACCACTCCTCCTCCACGTTGTCCCTACATCATGTCTTCCCCTACAACATCCCTCGTCCACGTTGTCCCCACATCAAGTCTTCCCCTACACCACTCCCCCTCAACGTTGTCTCGACATCATGTCTTCCCCTACACCATCCCTCCTCCATGTTGTCATTACATCATGTCTTCCACTACACCACTCCTCCTCACGTTGTCCCTACATAATGTCTTACCCTACACCACTCCTCCTCCACGTTGTCCCTACATCATGTCTTCCCCTACAACATCCCTCGTCCACGTTGTACCTACATCAAGTCTTCCCCTATACCATTCCTCCACGGTGTCCTTACATTATGTCTTCCCCTACACCATCCCTCCTCCATGTTGTCACTACATCATGTCTTCCGATGCACAACTCCCCTTCAACGTTGTCCCTACATCATGTCTTCACCTACACCACTCCTCCTCCAAGTTGTCCCTACATCATGTCTCCCCCTACAAGATCCCTCCCCCACGTTGTCCCTGCATCGTGTCTTCCCTACAAAACTCCTCCTCCAAGTTACCCCTACGTCATGTTATCCCCTACACTTTTCCCTCCACGTTCTCCCTATACCATGTCTTCCCTTACACCACTCCTCCTCACGTTGTGCCTATATCATGTCTTCCCCTACACCACTCCTCCTCCACGTTGTCCTTACATCGTGTATCTCCCTACCCCATCCCTTCTCCACGTTGTCCCTACATCATGTATTCCTCTACACCACTCCTCCACATTGTCCCTACATAATGTCTTCCCGTACACAACTCCTCCTCCACATTGTCCCTATATCATATCTTCCCCTACACCATTCCTCCTCCACATTGTCCCTATATCATGTCTTACTCTACACCACTCCTCCTTCATATTGTCCCTACAGTATGTCATCCCCTACACCACTCTTCCTCCAAGTTGTCCCTACATCATGTCTTCCCCAACACCACTCCTCCTCCACGTTGTCCCTACATCAAGTCTTCCGTACACCATCCCTCCTCCACGTTGACACTATATTATAACTTCCCCTACACCAATCCTCCTCCACATTGTCCCTACATCATGTCCTCCCTTACACCATCCCTTCCTTAAAGTTATCCTTACATCACGTCTTCCGTTACACCACTCCTCCTCCACGTTGTTCCTACATCATGTCTTCTCCTACACAACTTCTCCTCCACATTGTCCCTACATTATGTCATCCCCTAAACCACTCCTACGCGATATCCCTACATCATGTCTTCCCGTACACTACTCCTCTCCACGTTGTCCCTACATCATGTCTTCCCCTACACCACTCCTCCTCCATTCTGTCCCGACATCATGTCTTCCCCTACACCATTCCTCCTCCACTTTCTCACTACATCATGTCGTTCCCTATACCATTCCTCCTTCACGTTCTCCCTACATCATGTTTCTCCCTACACCACTCCTCCACGTAGTCCCTATATCGTGTCTTCCCCTACACCACTCCTCCACGGTGTCCCAACATCGTGTCTTCCGTACACCACTCCTCCTCCACGCTTTCCCTACGTCATGTCTTCCCTTACACCATCCCTCCTCCACGTTGTCCCTATATCATGTCTTCCCCTAAACCACTCCTCCTCCACGTTGTCCCTACATCATTTCTTCCCCTACACCATCCCTCTTCCACGTTATTCCTTCATCATGTCTTCCTCTACATCACTCCTCTACGTTGTCCCTATATCATGTATTCCCCTACACTATTCCTCCTCACCGTTCTTCCTATATCATGTCTTCCCTTACACCACTCCTCCTCCACGTTGACCCAACATCATGTCTTCCCCTACACCACTCCTCATCCACGTTGTCCCTACATCATGTTTTCCCGTAGACCACCCATCCTCCACATTGTCTCTACATCATGTCTCCCTCTACACCACTCCTCCACGTCGTCCCTATATCATGTTTTCCCGTACACCATCCCTACTCCACGTTGTCCCTACATCATGTCTTCCCCTACACCACTCCTCCTCCATTCTGTCCCGACATCATGTCTTCCCCTACACCATTCCTCCTTCACTTTGTCACTACATCATGTCTTTCCCTACACCACTCCTCCTTCACGTTGACCCTACATTATGTCTTTCCCTACACCATTCCTCCTCCACGTTGTCCCTACATCATGTCTTCCCCGTACACCACTCCTCCTCCACGTTGTTCCTACATCATGTCTTCAATACGCCATCCCTCCTCAACGTTGTCACTATATCATTTCTTCCCCTACACCACTCCACCTCCACGTTCTCCCTGCATCATGTCTTCCCCTACACCATCCCTTCCTTCACTTTATCCTTACATCATGTCTTCCCTTACACCACTCCTCCTCCACATTGTCCCTACATCATGTCTTCCACTACAACACTCCTCCTCCACGTTGTCCCTACATCATTTCTTCCCCTACAACATCGCTCCTCCATGTTCTCCTTGCATCAAGTCTTCCCCTACAAACCTCCTCCTTCACGTTCTCCCTGTATCATGTCTTCCCCTAAACCATCCCTCCTCCACGTTGTCCTTGCATCATGTCTTCCTCTACACCACTCCTCGTCATGTTGTCCCTACATCATGTCTTACCCTACACCACGTTGTCCCTACATCAAGTGTTTCCCTACAACATCCCTCTTCCACGTTGTCCCTACATCATGTCTTCCCCTACACCACTCCTCCACGTTCTCTCGACATCATGTCTTCCCCTACACCAATCCTCCTCGACATTGTCCCTAAACCATGTCTTCCCCTACACCATACCTCCTCCATGTTGTCACTACATCATGTCTTCCCCTACATCACTACTCCTCCAAGTTGTCCCTACATCAAGTCTTCCCCTACACCATTCCTCCACAGCGTCCCAACATTATGTCTTCCCCTACACCATCCCTCCTCCATGTTGTCACTACATCACTCTTCCGATACACTACTCTCCTTCCACGTTGTGCCTACATCATGTCTTCCCCTACACCACTCCTCCTCCAAGTTGTCCCTACATCATGACTTAGCCTACACCACTCCTCCTCCACGTTGTCCCTACATCATGTCTTCCGGTACACAACTCCTCCTCCAAGTTGTCCCTACATCATGTCATCCCCTACACTTTTCCCTCCTCCACGTTGTCCCTATATCATGTCTTCCCCTACACCACTCCTCCTCATGTTGTCCCTATATTATGTCTTCCCCTACACCACTGCTCCTCCACGTTGTCCGTACATCGTGTCTCTCCCTATCCCATCCCTTCGCCACGTTGTCCCTACATAATGTCTTCCCGTACACCACTCCTCCTCCACGTTGTCCCTACATCATATCTTCCCCTACACCATTCCTCCTCCACGTTGTCCCTATATCATGTCTTCCTCTACACCACTCCTCCTTCACATTGTCCCTACATTATGTCATCCTCTACACCACTCCCCCTCCACGTTGTCCCTACATCATGTCTTCCCCTAAACCACTACTACTCCAAGTTGTCCCTACATCATGTCTTCCGTACACCATCCTTCCTCCACGTTGTCACTATATTATATCTTCCCCTACACCTCTCCTCCTCCACATTATCCTTACATCATGTCCTCCCCTATACAATCCCTTCCATCACTTTATCCTTACATCACGTCTTCCCTTACACTACTCCTCCTCCAGGTTGTCCCTACATCATGTCTTCCCGTACACCACTCCTCCTCCACGTTGAACGTACACCATTTCTTCCCCTACAACATCGCTAATCCACGTTGTCCTTACATCATGTCTTCCTCTACACATCTCCTCCTCCACGTTGTCCCTGTATCATGTCTTCCCCTACACCAGTCCTCCTCCAAGTTGTCCTTACATTATGTCTTACCCTACACTATCCCTCCTCCACCTTGTCCTTGCATCATGTCTTGCCCTACACTACTCCTCCTCACGTTGTCCCTACATCATGTCTACCCGTAAAACACTCCTCCTCCAAGTAGTCCCTACATCATGTCTTCCCTACAACATCCCTCCTACACCTTGTCCTTGCATCATATCTTCCCCTACAATACTCCTCCTCACGTTGTCCCCACATCATGTCTTCCCCTACAACATCCCTCTTCCACGTTGTCCCTACATCATGTCTTCCCCTACACAAACCCTCCTCGACATTCTCCCTACATCATGTCTTCCCCTACACCACTCCTATCCACGTTGTCCTTACATCATGTCTTCAGTTACACCACTCCTCCTCCACGTTGTCCCTACATAATGTCTTATCCTACACCACTCCTCCTTCACGATGTCCCTACATCATGTCTTCCCCTACACAACTCCTCCTCCAAGTTGTTCCTACATCACGTTTCCCCCTATACTTATCCCTCCTCCACATTGTCCCTGCATTATGTTTACCAATACACAACTCCTCCTCCAACTTCTCCCTACATCATGTCACCCCCTACACTTTTCCCTCCTTCACGTTGTCCCTACATCATATTTTCCCTACACCACTCCTCCTTACGTTGTCCATACATCCTATCTTCCCGTACACAACTCCTCCTCCACGTTGTCCATACATCGTGTCTTCCCCTACCCCATCCCTCCTCCACGTTGTCCCTACATCATGTCTTCCTCTACTTCACTCCTCCACCTTGTCCCTACATCATGTATTCCCCTACACCACTACTCCTCCACGTTGTCCCTACATCATTTCTTCCCCTACAGCATCCCTCCTCCACGTTGTCCCTACATCATGTCTCCCCCTACACCACTCCTCCTCCACATTGTCCCTACATCATATCTTCCCTTTAGCACCACTTCACCACTCCTCCCCACGTTATCTCTACACTTCTCTAAATCATAGCTTCCCCTACATCACCTTCCTCCACGTTGTCCCCTAACATCATGGTCTTCCCCCTACACCACTCCTCCTCTGAGATGTCCCTACATCATGTCTTCCCTTGCACTACTTCTGCTCCCCGTTGTCCCGACATTATGTCTTCCCTACACCATCCCTCCTCCACGTTGTCCCTACTCATGTCTCTCCCTACACCACTCCTCCTCCACGTTGTCCATATATCGTGTCTTCCCCTACACCACTCCTCCTCCACGGTGTCCCAACATCATGTCTTCCGTACACCACTCCTCCTCCACGTTGTCCCTACATCATGTCTTCCCTTACACCATCCCTCCTCCACGTTGTCCCTACATCATGTCTTCCCCTACACCACTCCTCCTCCACGTTGTCCTTACATCAGGTCTTCCCATACACAATCCATCTTCCAAGTTGTCCCTACATCATGGCTTCCCTTACACCGCTCCTCCTCCACGTTTTTCCTACATCATTTCTTCCCCTACCACATCCCTCCTCCACGTTATTCCTTCGTCATGTTTTCCCCTACACCACTCCTCTACGTTGTTCCTACATCATGTCTTCCCCTACACCATTCCTCCTCCACGTTGTTCCTACATCATGACTTCCCTTACACCACTCCTCCTCAACGCTGACCCAACATCAAGTCTTCCCCTACACCACTCCTCCCTCCTCGTTGTCCCTACATCATGTTTTCCCCTAGACCATCCCTCCTCCACATTGTCTCTACATCGTGTCTTCCTCTACAACACTCCTCCACGTCGTCAGTATATCTTGTCTTCCCGTACACCATCCCTCCTCCACGATGTCCATATATCATGTCTTCCCCTACACCACTCCTCCTCCATTCTGTCCCTACATCATGTCTTCCCCTACACCATTCCTCCTCCACTTTGTCACTACATCATGTCTTTCCCTACACCACTCCTCCTTCACGTTGTCCCTACATTATGTCTTCCCCTACACCACTCCTCCTCAACGTTCTCCCTACATCATGTATTCCCCGTACACCACTCCTCATCCACGTTTTCCCTACATCATGTTTTTCCTACACCATCCCTTATCCGCGTTGTCACTACATTATTTCTTCCCCTACACCACTCCTCCTCGACCTTGTCCCTACATCATGTCTTCCTCTACACCACCCCTTCCTTCACTTTATCCTTACATCATGTCTTCCCTTACACCACTACTCCACGTTGTCCCTACATCATGTCTTCCCCTGCACCACTCCTCCTCCACGTTTTCCCTACATCATTTCTTCCTCTACAACATCGCTCCTACATGTTGTCCTTGCATCATATCTTCACCTACAAAACTCCTCCTTCACGTTCTCCCTTTATCATGTCTTCCCCTAAACCATCCCTCCTCCATGTTGTCTTTGCATCATGTATTGCCCTACACCACTCCTCCTCACGTTGTCCCTACATAATGTCTTACCCAACACCACTCCTCCTAAACGTTGTTCCTACAACATGTCTTCCCCTACAACATCCCTCGTCCACGTTGTCCCTACATCATGACTTCTACACTACTCCTCCTCCACGCTGTCTCGACATCATGTCTTCCCCTTCACCAATCCTCCTCGACATTGTCACTACATCATATCTTCCCCTACACCGTCCCTCCTCCATGTTGTCACTACATCATGTCTTCCCCTACACCACTCCTCCTCCACGTTGACCCTACATCAAGTCTTCCCCTACACCATTCCTCCACGGTGTCCCAACATCATGTCTTCCACTACACCATCCCTCCTCCATGTTGTCACTACATCATGTTTCCGATACACAGCTCCCCTTCCACGTTGTCCCTACATCATGTATTCGACTACACCAATACTCCTCCACGTTGTTACTACATCATGTCTTAACCTACACCGCTACTCCTCCACGTTGTCCCTACATCATCACTTCCCCTACACCATTTCTCCTCTAAGTTGTCCCTACATCATGTCATCCCCTATACTTTTTCCACCTCCACGTTGTCCCTACATCATGTCTTCCTCTACACCACTCCTCCACGTTGTACCTACATAATGTCTTCCCGTACATCACTCCTCCTCCACGTTGTCCCTACATCATATATTCCCCTACACCACTCCTCCTCCACGTTGTCCCTACATCATGTCTTCCCCTTCACTTTATCCATACATCACGTCTTTCCTTGCACCACTCCTCCTTCACATTGTTCCTTCATATGTCTTTCCCTACACCACTCCTCCTCCACGTTGTCCCTACATCATGTCTTCCCCTACACCACTCCTCCTCCACGTTGTCCCTACATCATGTCTTCCGTACACCATCCCTGCTCCAAGTTGTCACTATATCATATCTTCCCCTACACCACTCCTCCATATTGTCCATACATCATGTCTTCCCCTACACCATCCCTTCCTTCAGTTTATCCATACATCACGTCTTCCCTTACACCACTCCTCCTCCACGTTGTCCCTACATCATGTCTTCCCCTACACCACTCCTCCTCCACGTTGTCCCTACATCATGTCTTCTACTACAACATCGCTCCTCCACGTTGTCCCTACATCATGTCTTCCCCTACACACCTCCTCCTCCACGTTGTCCCTGTATCATGTCGTCCATTACACCAGTCCTGCTCCAAGATGTCCCTACATCATGTCTTCCCCTACACCATCCCTCCACCACCTTCTCCTTGCATCATGACTTCCCCTACACAACTCCTCCTCACGTTGTCCCTACATCATATCTACCCGTACACCACTCCTCCACGTTATCCCTACATCATGTCTTCCCCTACAACATCCCTCTTCCACGTAGTCCCTACATCATGTCTTCCCCCACACCATCCCTTCCTTCACTTTATCCATACATCGTGTCTTCCCCTACACCACTCCTCCTCCATATTGTCCCTACATCATGTCTTCCCCTACACAATCCCTTCCTTCACTTTATCCATACATCACGTCTTCCCCTACACCACTCGTCCTCCACGTTGTTCCTACATCATGTCTTCCCCTACAACATTCGTCTACCACGTTGTCCATGCATCATGTCTTCCCCTACACCACTCCTCCTCCACGTTGTCCCTACATCATACCTTCCCTTACACCAATCCTCCTCGACATTCCCCCTACATCATGTCTTTCCCTACACCAGCCCTCCTCGATGTTGTCACTAAATAATGTCTTCCCCTACACCACTCCTCCTCCACGTTGTCCTTACATCATGCCTTCCGTTACACCACTCCTCCACGTTGTCCCTACATCATGTTTTCCCTTAACCCACTCCTCCTCCCAGCTCTCCCTACATCATGCCTCTCACTACCCCATTTCTCCTCCACATTGTCCTTGCATCATGTCTACCCCTACACAACTCCTCCTCCAAGTTGTCCCTACATCATGTCATCCCCTACACTTTTCCCTCCTCCACGTTGTCCCTACATCATGTCTTCCCCTACACTACTCCTTCTTACGTTGTCCATACATCCTGTCTTCCCCTACACCACTCCTCCTCCACATTGTCCATACATCGTGTCTTCCCCTACCCCATCCCTCCTCCACGTTGTCCCTACATCATATCATCCCTTACACCACTCCTCCTCCACGTTATCCATAAATCATGTCTTCCCCTACATCATCCTTCCTCCACGTTGTCCCTACATCATGTCTTCCCCTACACCACCCCTCCTCTGCGATGTCCATACATCATGTCTTCCCTTACACTACTCCTGCTCTGTCTTCCACATTGTACCTACATCATGTCTCTCCCTACACCACTCCTCCTCCATGTTGTCCCTATATCATGTCTTCCCCTACACTACTCCTCCTCCACGGTGTCCCAACATCATGTCTTCCGTACACCATTCCTCCTCCACGTTGTCCCTACATCATGTCTTCCCCTACATCATCCTTCCTCCACGTTGTCCCTACATCATGTCTTCCCCTACAACATCGATCCTCCACGTTGTTTTTCCATCATGTCTTCCCCAACACAACTCCTCCTCCACGTTGTCCCTGTATCATGTTTTCCCCTACACCACTCCTCCTCCAAGTTGTCCTTACATCATATCTTCCCCTACACCATCCCTCCTCCCACTTGCCTTTCCATCATGTCTTCCCTTACACTACTCCTCCTCACGTTGTCCCTACATCATGTGTACCCGTACACCACTCCTCCTCCACGTTGTCCCTACATCATGTCTTCCCCTAAAAAATCCCTCTTCCACGTTGTCCCTGCATCATGTCTTCCCCTACACCACTCCTCCTCCACGTTGACCCTACATCATGTCTTCCCCTACAACATCCCTCTTCCACGTTGGCCCTACATCATGTCTTCAACTAGACCACTCCTCTACCACGTTGTCCCTATATCATGTCTTCCCCTACACCAATCCTCCTCGACATTCTCCCTACATCATGTCATCCCCTACACCATCCCTCCTCGATATTGTCACTAAATCATGTCTTCCCTACACCACTCCTCCTCCACGTTGTCCCTACATCATGTTTTCCTCTACACCACTCCTCCTCCAAGTTGTCTCTACATCATGTCTCCCCCTACTCCATCCCTCCTCCACATTGTCCCTGCATCATGTCTACCCTTACACAACTCCTCATCCAAGTTTCCCTACATCATGTCATCCCCTACACTTTTCCCTTCTCCAAGTTCTCCTTATATCATGTCTTCCCCTACACCACTTCTCCTTACGTTGTCCATACATCCTATCTTCCCCTACACCACTCCTTCTCCACGTTGTCAATACATCGTGTCTTCCCCTACCCCATCTCTTCTCCACGTTGTCCCTACATCATGTCTTCCTTTACTTCACTCCTCCACGTTGTCCCTACATCATGTCTTCCTTTACTTCACTCCTCCACGTTGTCCCTACATCATGTCTTCCTTTACTTCACTTCTCCACGTTGTCCCTACATCATGTCTTCCCCTACACCACTACTCCCTCAAGTTGTTCCTACATCATTTCTTCCCCTACACCATCCCTCCTCCACTTTGTCCCTACATCATTTCTCCCCCTACAACACTCCTCCTCCACGTTGTCCCTACATCATATCTTCCCTTACACCACTCCTTCTCCACGTTATCCCTACATCATGTCTTCCCCTATATCACCCTTCCTCCGCGTTGTCCATACATCATGTCTTCCCCTACACCACTCCTCATCTGCGATGTCACTACATCATGTCTTCCCTTTCACTACTCCTGCTCACCGTTGTCCCGACATTATGGTTTCCCCTACACCATCCCTCTTCCACGTTGTCCCTACATCATGTCTCTCCCCACACCACTTCTCCTCCACGTTGTCCCTATATCGTGTCTTCCCCTACACCACTCCTCCTCCACGGTGTCCCAACATCATGTCTTCCGTACAAAACTCCTCCTCCACGTTGTCCCTACATCATGTTTTCCCCTACACAACTCCTACTCCACGTTGTCCCTACATCATGTCTTTCCCAAGAACATCGCTCCTCCACTTTATCCTTAAATCATGTCTACCCCTACACAACTCCTCCTCCACGTTGTCTCTGTATCATGTCTACCCTACACCACTCCTCCTCCAAGTTGTCCCTACATCATGTCTTCCCCTACACCATCCCTCCTCCACCTTGTCCTTCCATCATGTCTTCCCTTACACTACTCCTCACGTTTTCCCTACATCATGTCTACCCGTATACCACTCCTCCGCCACGTTGTCCCTACATCATGTCTTCCCCTACAACCTCCATCTTCCACGTTATCCCTACATCATGTCTTCCCCTACACCACTCTTCCTCCACGTTGTCCCTACATCATGTCTTCCCCTACAACATCCCTCTTCCACGTTGTCCCTACATCATGTCTTCCCCTACACCACTCCTCCTCCACGTTCTCTCGACATCATGTCTTCCCCTACACCAATCCTCCTCGACATTATCCCTAAATCATGTCTTCCCCTACACCATCCCTCCTCCATGTTGTCACTACATCATGTCTTTCCCAACACCACTCCTCCTCCACGTTGTCCCTACATCAAGTCATCCCCTACACCATTCCTCCACAGTGTCCCAACATTATATCTTCCCCTACAACATCCCTCCTCCATGTTGTAACTACATCATGTATTCCGACACACTACTCTCCTTCCACGTTGTGCCTACCTCATTTATTCCCCTACACCACTCCTCCTCCAAGTTGTCCCTACATCATGTCTTAGCCTACACCACTCCTCCTCCACGTTGTCCCTACATCATGTCTTCCCCTACACCACTCCTCCTCCAAGCTGTCCATACATCATGTCTCCCCCTACACCATCCCTCGTCCACGTTGTCCCTGCATCATGTCTTCCCCTACACAACTCCTCCTAAAGTTGTCCCTACATCATGTCATCCCCTACACTTTTCCCTCCTCCACGTTGTCCCTATATCATGTCTTCCCCTACACCACTCCTCCTCACGTTGTCCTTATATCATGTCTTCTCCTACACCACTGCTCCTCCACGTTGTCCTTACATCGTGTCTCTCCCTATCCCATCCCTTCCCCACGTTGTCCCTACATCATGTCTTCCTCTACACCACTCCTCCACGTTGTCCCTACATAATGTCTTCCCGTACACCACTCCTCCTCCACGTTGTCCCTACATCATATCTTCCCCTACACCACTCGTCATCCACGTTGTCCCTACATCATGTCTCCCTCTACACCACTCCTCCTTCACATTGTCCCTACATTATGTCATCCCCTACACCACTCCTCTTCCACGTTGTCCCTACATCATGTCTTCCCCTAAACCACTCCTACTCCAAGTTGTCCCTACATCCACGTTCAACGTTCATCATTTCTTCCCCTACAACATCGCTCCTCCTCGTAGTCCTTACATCATGTCTTCCCCTACACATCTCCTCCTCCACGTTCTCCCTGTATCATGTCTTCCCCTACACCAGTCCTCCTCCAAGTTGTCCCTACATCATGTCCTCCCCTACAACATCCCTCTTCCACGTTGTCCCTACATCATGTCTTCCCCTACACCACTCCTCCTCCACGTTCTCTCGACATCATGTCTTCCCCTACACCAATCCTCCTCGACATTGACCCTAAATCATTTCTTCCCCTACACCATCCCTCCTCCATGTTGTCACTATATCATGTCTTCCCCTACACCACTCCTCCTCCACGTTGTCCCTATATCAAGTCTTCCCCTACGCCATTCCTCCACAGTGTCCCAACATTATGTCCTTCCCCTACAACATCCCTCCTCCATGTTGTCACTACATCATGTCTTCCGATACACTACTCTCCTTCCACGTTGTGCCTACATCATGTATTCCCCTACACCACTCCTCCTCCAAGTTGTCCCTACATCATGTCTTAGCCTACACCACTCCTCCTCCACGTTGTCCCGACATCATGTCTTCCCCTACACCACTCCTCCTCCAAGTTGTCCATACATCATGTCTCCCCCTACACCATCCCTCGTCCACGTTGTCCCTACATCATGTCTTCCCCTACACAACTCCTCCTCCAAGTTGTCCCTACATCATGTCATCCCCTACACTTTTCCCTCCTCCACGTTGTCCCTATATCATGTCTTCCCCTACACCACTCCTCCTCACGTTGTCCCTGTATCATGTCTTCCCCTACACCATTGCTCCTCCACGTTGTCCTTACATCGTGTCTCTCCCTATCCCATCCTTTCGCCACGTTGTCCCTACATCATGTCTTCCTCTACACCACTCCTGCACGTTGTCCCTACATAATGTCTTCCCGTACACCACTCCTCCTCCACGTTGTCCTTACATCATATCTTCACCTACACCATTCCTCCTCCACGTTGTCCCTATATCATGTCTTCCTCTATACCACTCCCCTTTCACATTGTCCCTACATTATGTCATCCCCTACACCACTCCTCCTCCACGTTGTCCTTACATCATGTCTTCCCCTAAACCACTCCTACTCCAAGTTGTCCCTACATCATGTCTTCCGTACACCATCCCTCCTCCACGTTGTCACTATATTATATCTTCCCCTACACCTCTCCTCCTCCACATTGTCCCTACATCATGTCCTCCCCTAAAAAATCCCTTCCATCACTTTATCCTTACATCACGTCTTCCCTTACACCAATCCTCCTCCAGGTTGTCCCTACATCATGTCTTCCCCTACACCACTCCTCCTCCATGTTGAACGTACACCATTTTTTCCCCTACAAAATCGCTCCTCCACGTTATCCTTACACATCTCCTCCTCCACGTTGTCCCTGTATCATGTCTTCCCCTACACCAGTCCTCCTCCAAGTTGTCCCTATATCATGTCTTCCCCTACACCATCCCTCCTCCACCTTGTCCTTGCATCATGTCTTCCCCTACACTATTCCTCCTCACGTTGTCCCTACATCATGTCTACCCGTAAAACACTCCTCCTCCAAGTAGTCCCTACATCATGTCTTCCCTACAACATCCCTCCTTCACCTTGTCCTTGCATCATGTCTTCCCCTACAATACTCCTCCTCACGTTGTCCCCACATCATGTCTTCCCCTACAAAATCCCTCTTCCACGTTGTCCCTACATCATGTCTTCCCCTACACCAACCCTCCTCGACATTATCCCTACATCATGTCTTCCCGTACACCATCCCTCCTCGATGTTGTCACTACATCATGTCTTTCCCTACACCACTCCTCCTCCACGTTGTCCTTACGTCATGTCTTCCGTTACACCACTCCTCCTCCACGTTGTCCCTACATCATGTCTTATCCTACACCACTCCTCCTTCACGATGCCCCTACATCATGTCTCCTCCACATTGTCCCTGCATTATGTCTACCAATACACAACTCCTCCTCCAATTTGTCCCCACATCATGTCATCCCCTACACTTTTCCCTCCTTCAAGTTGTCCCTACATCATATTTTCCCTACACCACTCCTCCTTACGTTGTCCATACATCCTATCTTCCCCTACACAACTCCTCCTCCACGTTGTCCATACATCGTGTCTTCCCCTACCCCATCCCTCCTCCACGTTGTCCCTACATCATGTCTTCCTCTACTTCACTCCTCCACGTTGTCCCTACATCATGTATTCCCCTACACTACTACCCCTCCACGTTGTCCCTACATCATTTCTTCCCCTACACCATCCCTCCTCCACGTTGTCCCTACATCATGTCTCCCCCTGCACCACTCCTCCTCCACGTTGTCCCTACATCATATCTTCCCTTACACCACTCCTCCTCCACGTTATCTCTAAATCATATCTTCCCCTACATCATTCTTCCTCCACTTTCTCCCTACATCATGTCTTCCCCTACACTACTCCTCTTCTGAGATGTCCCTACATCATGTCTTCCCTTGCACTACTCCTGCTTCCCGTTATACCGACATTATGTCTTCCCTACACCATCCCTCCTCCACGTTGTCCCTACATCATGTCTCTAACTACACCACTCCTCCTCCACGTTGTCCATATATCGTGTCCTCCCCTACACCATTCCTCCTCCACGGTGTCCCAACATCATGTCTTCCGTACACCACTCCTCCTCCACGTTGTCCCTACATCACGTCTTCCCTTACACCATCCCTCCTCCACGTTGTCCCTACATCATGTCTTCCCCTACACCACTCCTCCTCTACGTTGTCCTTACATCAAGTCTTCCCATACACCATCCCTCTTTCAAGTTGTCCCTTAATTCATGGCTTCCCTTACACCACTCCTCCTCCACGTTTTTCCTACATCATTTATTCCCCTACCACATCCCTCTTCCACGTTATTCCTTCGTCATATCTTCCCCTTCACCACTCCACTACGTTGTCCCTACATCATGTCTTCCCCTACACCATTCCTCGTCCACGTTGTTCCTACATCATGACTTCCCTTACAACACTCCTCCTCAACGCTTACCTAACATCATGTCTTCCCCTACACCACTCCTCCTCCTCGTTATCCCTACATCATGTTTTCCCCTAGACCATCCCTCCTCCACATTGTCTCTACATCATGTCTTCCTCTACAACAGTCCTCCATGTCGTCCCTATATCTTGTCTTCCCGTACACCATCCTTCCTCCACGTTGTCCTTATATCATGTCGTCCCCTACACCACTCCTCCTCCATTCCATCCCTATATCATGTCTTCCCCTACACCATTCCTCCTCCACTTTGTCACTACATCATGTCTTTCCCTACACCACTCCTCCTTCACGTTGTCCCTACATTATGTCTTCCCCTACACCACTCCTCCTCCACGTTCTCCCTACATCATGCCTTCCCCGTACACCACTCCTCCTCCTCGTTGTCCCTACATCATGTTTTCCCCTAGACCAATCCTCCTCCACATTGTCTCTACATCATGTCTTCCTCTACAACAGTCCTCCATGTCGTCCCTATATCTTGTCTTCCCGTACACCATCCTTCCTCCACGTTGTCCCTATATCATGTGGTCCCCTACACCACTCCTCCTCCATTCCGTCCCTATATCATGTCTTCCCCTGCACCATTCCTCCTCCACTTTGTCACTACATCATGTCTTTCCCTACACCACTCCTCCTTCATGTTTTCCCTACATTATGTCTTCCCCTACACCACTCCTCCTCCACGTTCTCCCTACATCATGTCTTCCCCGTACACCACTCCTCCTCCACGTTTTCCCTACATCATGTCTTCCCTACATCATGTCTTCCCTACACCATCCCTTATCCACGTTGTCACAACATTATTTCTTCCCCTACACCACTCCTCCTCCACCTTGTCCCTACATCATGTCTTCCTTTACACCACCCCTTCCTTCACTTTATCCTCACATCATGTCTTCCCTTACACCACTCCTCCTCCACGTTGTCCCTACATCATGTCTTCCCCTGCACCACTCCTCCTCCACGTTGTCCCTACATCATTTCTTCCACTACAACATCGCTCCTCCATGTTGTCCTTGCATCATGTCTTCCCCTACAAACCTCCTCCTTCACGTTCTCACTGTATCATGTCTTCCCCTAAACCATCCCTCCTCCACGTAGTCTTTGCATCATGTCTTGCCCAACACCACTCCTCCTCATGTTGTCCCTACATAATGTTTTACCAAACACCACCACTCCTAAACGTTGTTCCTACATCATGTCTTCCCCTACAACACCCCTCGTTCACGTTGTCCCGACATCATGACTTCTCCTAAACCACTCCTCCTCCACGCTGTCTCGACATCATGTCTTCCCCTTCACCCATCCTCCTCGACATTGTCCCTACATCATATCTTCCCCTACACCGTCCCTCCTCCATGTTGTCACTACATCATGTCTTCCCCTACACCACTCCTCCTCCACGTTGTCCCTACATCAAGTCTTCCCCTACACCATTCCTCCACGGTGTCCCAACATTATGTCTTCCCCTACACCATCCCTCCTCCATGTTGTCACTACATCATGTTTCCGATACACAACTCCCCTTCCACGTTGTCCCTACATCATGTATTCGACTACACCAATACTCCTCCACGTTGTCACTACATCATGTCTTAGCCTACACCGCTCCTCCTCCACGTTGTCCCTACATGATGTCTTCCCCTAAACCACTCATTCTCCACGTTGTCCCTACATCATATCTTCCCCTATACCAATCCTCCACGACATTCTCCCTACATCATGTCTTCCCCTACACCATTCCACCTCCACGTTGTTCTTACGTCATGTCTTCCGTTACACCACTCCTCCTATAAGTTGTCCCTACATAATGTCTTCCCCTACACCACTCCTCCTCCAGGTTGTCCATATATAATGTCTTCCCCTACCCTAGCCATCCTCCAAGTTGTCCCTACATCATGTGTTCCCCTACATCACTCCTCCTCCACGTTGTCCCTACATTTCTTCCCCCTATATCAGTTCTTCCCCTACTCCATCCCTCTTCCACGTTGTCCCTACATCATATCTTCCCTTACACCACTCCTCCTCCACGTTATCCCTACATCATGTCTTCCCTTACATCATCCTTCCTCCACGTTGTCCCTACATCATGTCTTCCCCTACACCACTCCTCCTCTGCGATGTCCCTACATCATGTCTTCCCTTACACTACTCCTGCTCCCCGTTGTCCCGACATTATGTCTTCCCCTACACCATCTGTCTTCCACATTGTCCCTACATCATGTCTTTCCCTACACCACTCCTCCTCCACGTTGTCCCTATATCATGTCTTCCCCTACACCACTCCTCCTCCACGGTGTCCCAACATCATGTCTTCCGTACAAAACTCCTCCTCCACGTTGTCCCTACATCATGTCTTCCCCTACACCACTCCTCCTCCACGTTGTCCCTACATCATGTCTTCCCCTACAACATCGCTCCTCCACGTTGTTTTTCCATCATGTCTTCCCCAACACAACTCCTCCTCCACGTTGTCCCTGTATCATGTTTTCCCCTACACCACTCCTCCTCCAAGTTGTCCCTACATCATGTCTTCCCCTACACCATCCCTCCTCCACCTTGTCCTTGCATCACGTCTTCGCTTACACTACTCCTCACGTTGTCCCAACATTATGTCTACCCGTACACCACTCCTCTTCCACGTTGTCCCTATATCATGTCTTCCCCTACAACATCACTCTTCCACGTTGTCCCTACAGCATGTCTTCCCCTACACCACTCCTCCTTCTCCTTCACGTTGTCCCTACATCATGTCTTCCCTAACAACATCCCTCTTCCACGTTGTCCCTACATCATGTCTTCCCTAACAACATCCCTCTTCCACGTTGTCCCTACATCATGTCTTCAACTAGAACACTCCTCCTCCACGTTGTCCCTACATCATGTCTTCCCCTACACCACTCCCCCTCCATGTTGTCACTATATCATGTCTTCCCCTACACCACTCCTCCTACGAGTTCTCCCTACATCAAGTCTTCCCCTACACCATCCCTCCACGGTGTCCCAACATTATGTCTTCCCCTACACCATCCCTCCTCCATGTTGTCACTACATCATATCTTCCGATACACAACTCCCCTTCCACGTTGTCCCTGCATCATGTCTTCCCCTACACCACTCCTCCTCCAAGTTGTCCCTACATCATGTCTCCCCCTACAAGATCCCTCTTCCACGTTGTCCCTGCAACATGTCTTCCCCTACACAACTCCTCTAAGTTGTCCCTACATCTTGTCATCCCCTACACTTTTCCTTCCTCCACGTTGTCCCTACATCATGTATTCCTCTACACCACTCCTCCACATTGTCCCTACATAATGTCTTCCCCTACACCACTCCTCCTCCACGTTGTCCCTATATCATATCTTCCCCTACACCACTCCTCCTTCTCATTGTCCCTACAGTATGTCATCCCCTACACCACTCCTCCTCCAAGTTGTCCTTACATCATGTCTTCACCAACACCACTCCTCCTCCACGTTGTCGATACATCATGTCTTCCGTAAACCATCCCTCCTCCACGTTGACACTATATTATATCTTCCCCTACACCAATCCTCCTCCACATTTTCCCTACATCATGTCCTCCCTTACACCATCCCTTCCTTAACGTTATCCTTACATCACGTCTTCCATTACACCACTCCTCCTCCACGTTGTTCCTACATCATGTCTTCCCCTACACAACTCCTCCTCCGCATTGTCCCTACATTGTGTCATCCTCTACACCACTCCTCCTCCACGTTGTCCCTACATCATGTCTTCCCCTACACCACTTGTCCTCCACGTTGTCCATACATCATGTCTTTCCCTACACCATCCCTTATCCACGTTGTCATTACATTATTTCATCCCCTACACCACTCTTCCTCCACCTTGTCCCTACATCATGTCTTCCTCTACACCATCCCTTCCTTCACTTTATCCTTACATCATGTCTTCCCTTACACCACTACTCCAAAACGTTGTCCCTACATCATGTCTTCCCCTACACCACTCCTCCACGTTGTTCCTACATCATTTCTTCCACTACAACATCGCTCCTCCATGTTGTCCTTGCATCTTGTCTTCCCCTACAAACCTCCTCCTCCACGTTCTCCCTGTATCATGTCTTCCCCTAAACCATCCCTCCTCCACGTTGTCCTTGCATCATGTCTTGCCCTACACCACTCCTCCTCACGTTATCCCTACATAATGTCTTACCCTACACCACTCCTCCTAAACGTTGTTCCTACATCATGTCTTCCCCTACAACATCCCTCATCCACGTAGTCCCTACATCATGTCTTCTCCTACACCACTCCTCCTCCACGCTGTCTCGACATCATGTCTTCCCCTACACCAATACTCCTCGACATTGTCCCTACATCATATCTTCCCCTACACCGTCCCTCCTCCATGTTGTTACTACATCATGTCTTACCCTCCACCACTCCTCCTCCACGTTGTCCCTACATCAAGTCTTCCCCTACACCATTCCTCCAAGGTGTCCCAAAATTATGTGTTCCCCTACACCATCCCTCCTCCATGTTGTCACTACATCATGTTTCCGATATACAACTCCCCTTCCACGTTGTCCCTACATCATGTATTCGACAACATCAATACTCCTCCACGTTGTCCCTGCATCATGTCTTAGCCTACACCGCTCCTCCTCCACGTTGTCCCTACATCATGTCTTCCCCTACACCACTCCTCCTCCAAGTTGTCCCTACATCATGTTTCCCCCTACACCATCCCTCCTCCACTTTGTCCCTGCATCATGTCTTCCCCTACACAATTCTTTCAAGTTGTCCCTACATCATGTCATCCCCTACACTTTTTCCTCCTCCACGTTGTCCCTACATCATGTCTTCCTCTAAACCACTCCTCCACATTGTACGTACATAATGTCTTCCCGTACATCACTCCTCCTCCACGCTGTCCCTAAATCATATCTTCCCCTACACCATTCCTCATCCACGTTGTCCCTACATCATGTTCTCCCCTACACCATCTCTTCCTTCACTTTATCCATACATCACGTCTTCCCTTGCACCACTCCTCCTTCACATTGTTCCTTCATTATGTCTTTCCCTACACCACTCCTCCTCCACGTTGTCCCTACATCATGTCTTCCACTACACCACTCCTCCTCCACGTTGTCCCTACATCATATCTTCCCCTACAACATCGCTCCTCCACGTTGTCCCTGCATCATGTCTTCCCCTACACAGCGCTTACTCCACGTTGTCCCTGTATCATGTCGTCCACTACACCAGTCCTCCTCCAAGATGTCCCTACATCATGTCATCCCCTACACCATCCCTCCACCACCTTCTCCTTGCATCATGTCTTCCCCTACACACCTCCTCCTCCATGTTGTCCCTGTATCATGTCTTCCCCTACACCAGTCCTCCTCTAGGATGTCCCTACATCATATCCTCCCCTACACCATCACTCCACCTTCTCATTGCTTCATGTCTTCCCCTACACTACTCATCCTCACGTTGTCCCAACATCATGTCTACCCGTACACAACACCTCCTCCACGTTATCCCTCCATCATGTCTTCCCCTACAACATCCCTCTTCCACGTTGTCCCTACATCATGTCTTCCCCTACACCACTCCTCCTCCACGATGTCCTTACATCATGTCTTCCCCTACAACATCCGTCTTCCACGTTGTCCCTACATCATGTCTTCCCCTACACCACTCCTCCACATTGTCCCTACATCATGTCTTCCCCTACACCAATCCTCCTCGACATTCTCCCTACATCATGTCTTCCGCTACACCATCCCTCCTCGATGTTGTCACTATATCATATCTTCCCCTACACCACTCCTCCTCCACGTTGTCCTTACATCATGTCTTCCGTTACACCACTCCTCCTCCATGTTGTCCCTACATCATGTCTTCCCCTAAACCACTCCTCCTCCACGTTGTCCCTACATCATATCTTCCCCTACACCAATCCTCCTCGACATTCTCACTATATCATGTCTTCCCCTACACCACTCCTCCACGTTGTCCTTACGTCATGTCTTCCGTTACACCACTGCTCCTCCAAGTTGTCCCTACATAATGTCTTCCCCTACACCACTCCTCCTCCACGTTCCCCCTACACAATGTCTTCCCCTACCCCATCCCTCCTCCAAGTTGTCCCTACATCATGTCTTCTCCTACACCACTCCTCCTCCAGGTTGTCCCTACATCATTTCTTCCCCCACTCCATCCCTCCTCCACGTTCTGCCTACATCATATCTTCCCTTACACCACTCCTCCTCCACGTTATCCCTACATCATATCTTCCCCTACATCATCCTTCCTCCACGTGTCCCTACATCATATCTTCCCCCACACCACTCATCTTCTGCGATGTCCCTACATCATGTCTTCCCTTACACTCCTCCTGCTCCCCGTTGTCCCGACATTATGTCTTCCACTACACCATCTGTCTTCCACATTGTCCCTACATCATGTCTCTCCCTACACCACTCCTCCTCCACGTTGTCCCTATATCATGTCTTCCCCTACACCACTACTCCTCCAACTTGTCCTTCCATCATCTCTTCCCTTACACTACTCCTCCTCACGTTGTCCCTATATCACGTCTAGCCGTACACAACTCCTCCTCCCCATTGTCCCTACATCATGTCTTCCCCTACAACATCACTCTTCCACGTTGTCCCTACATCATGTCTTCCCCTACACCACTCCTCCTCCACGTTGTCCCTACGTCATGTCTTCCCCTACAACATCCCTCTTACACGTTGGCCCTACATCATGTCTTCAACTAGACCACTCCTCCTCCACGTTGTCCCTACATAATGTCTTCCCCTACACCATCCCTCCTCGATATTGTCACTAAATCATGTCTTCCCCTACACTAATCCTCCTCCACGTTGTCCCTACATCATGTCTCCCCTTACACCATCCCTACTCCACATTGTCCCTGCATCATGTCTACCCTCACACAACTCCTCATCCAAGTTTTCCCTACATCATGTCATTCCCTACACTTTTCCCTCCTCCACGTTGTCCCTACATCATGTCTTCCCCTACACCACTCCTCCTTACGTTGTCCATACATCCTATCTTCCCCTACACCGCTCCTTCTCCACATTGTCCAAACATCGTGTCTTCCCCAATCCCATCTCTCCTCCATGTTGTCCCTACATCATGTCTTCCTTTACTTCACTCCTCCACGTTGTCCCTACATCATGTCGTCCCCTACACCACTACTCCATCATGTTGTCCCTACATCATTTCTTCCCCTTCAACATCCCTCCTCCACGTTGTCCCTACATCATGTCTCCCCCTACACCACTAATCCTCCACGTTGTCCCTACATCATATCTTCCCTTACACCACCCCTCCTCCACGTTATCCCTACATCATGTCTTCCCCTACATCATCCTTCCTCGTTGTCCCTACATCATGTCTTCCCCTACACCACTCCTCATCTGCGATGTCACTACATCATGTCTTCCCTTACACTACTCCTGCTCCCCGTTGTCCCGACATTATGTCTTCCCCTACAACATCCCTCCTCCACGTTATCCCTTCATCATGTCTCTCCCTACACCACTCCTCCTCCACGTTGTCCATATATCGTGTCTTCCCCTACACCACTCCTCCTCCACGGTGTCCCAACATTATGTCTTCCGTACACCACTCCTCCTCCACGTTGTCCCTACATCATGTCTTCCCTTACACCATCCCTCCTCCACGTTGTCCCTACATCATGTCTTCCCCTACACCACTCCTCCTCCACGATGTCCCAACATCATGTCTTCCTGTACACCATCCCTCTCCCAAGTTGTCCCTACATCAAGGCTTCCCTTACACCACTCCTCCACGTTTTTCCTACATCATTTCTTCCCCTACACCATCCCTCTTAAACGTTATTCCTTCATCATGTCTTCCCCTACACCACTCCTCTACGTTGTCCCTACATCATGTCTTCCCCTACACCATAACTCCTCAACGTTGTTCCTACATCATGTCTTCCCTTACACCACTCCTCCTCCACGTTAACCCAACATCATGTATTCCCCTACACCACTCCTCCTCCACGTTGTCCCTACATCATCTTTCCCCCTAGACCATCCCTCCTCCACATTGTCTCTACATCTTCCTCTACACCACTCCTCCACGTCGTCCCTATATCATGTCTTCACGCACACCATCCCTCCTCCACGTTGTCCCTACATCATGTCTTCCCCTACACCACTCCTCCATTCTGTCCCTACATCATGTCTTCCCCTACACCACTCCTCCATTCTGTCCCTACATCATGTCTTCCCCTACACCACTCCTCCATTCTGTCCCTACATCATGTCTTCCCCTACACCACTCCTCCATTCTGTCCCTACATCATGTCTTCCCCTACACCATTCCTCCTCCACGTTGTCCCTACATAATGTCTTCCCTACGTAATCCCTCCTCCACGTTGTCACTACATTATTTCTTCCACTACACCACTCCTCCTCCACGTTGTCCCTACATTATGTCTTTCCCTACACCATCACTTCCTTCACTTCATCCTTACATCATGTCTTCCCTTACACCACTCCCTCTCCACGTTGTCCCTACATCATGTCTTCCCCTAAACCACTCCTCCTCCACGTTGTCCCTACGTAATTTCTTCCCCGCAATATCGCTCCTCCATGTTGTCCTTGCATAATGTCTTCCCCTACAAACCTCCTCCTCCACGTTCTCCCTGTATCATGTCTTCCCCTACACCATCCCTCCATCACGTTGTCCTTGCATCATGTCTTCCCCTACACCACTCCTCCTCACGTGGTACCTATATAATGTCTTACCCTACACCACTCCTCCTCCACGTTGTCCCTACATCATATCTCCCCCTACACCACTCCTCCTCCACGTTGTCCCTACATCATTTCGTCCCTTACATCACTCCTCCTCCACGTTATCCCTACATCATGTCTTCCCCTACATAATCCTTCCTCCACGTTGGCCCTACATTATGTCTTCCCCTACACCACTCCTCCTCTGCGATGTCCCTACATCATGTCTTCCCTTACACTACTCCTGCTCCCCGTTGTCCTGACATTATGTCTTCCCCTACACCATCCGTCTTACACGTTGTCCCTACTTCATGTCTCTCACTACGCCACTCCTCCTCCACGTTGTCCCTATACCGTGTCTTTCCCTACACCAGTCCTCCTCCACGGTGTCCCAACATCATGTCTTCTGTTCACCGCTCCTCCTCCACGTTGTCACTACATCATGTCTTCCCCTACTCCACTCCTCCTCCACGTTGTCCCTACATTATGTCTTCCCCTACAACATCGCTCCTCCACGTTGTCTTTACATCATGTCTTCCCCTACACAACTCATCCTCCACGTTGTCCCTGTATCATGTCTTCCCCTACTACAGTCCTCCTCCAAGTTGTCCCTACATCATATCTTCCCCTACACCATCCCTCCTACACCTTGTCCTTGCATCATGTCTTCCCCTACACTACTCCTTCTCACGTTGTCCCTACATCATGTCTACCCGTACACCACTCCTCCTCCACGTTGTCCCTACATCATGTCTTCCCCTACAACATCCCTCTTCCACGTTTTCCCTATATCATGTCTTCCCCTACACCACTCCTCCTCCACGTTGTTTCTACATCATGTCTTCCCCTACAACATCCCTCTCCCACGTTGTCCCTACATCATGTCTTCCCCTAGACCACTCCTCCTCCACGTTGTCCCTACATCATGTGTTCCCCTACACCAATCCTCCTCGACATTCTCCCTACATCATGTCTTCCCCTACACCATCCCTCCTCGATGTTTTCACTACATAATGTCTTCCCCTACACCAGTCCTCCTCACGTTGTCCCTACATAATGTCTTACCCTACACCACTCCTCCTCCACGTTGTCCCTACATAATGTCTTCCCCTACAACATCCCTCGTCCATGTTGTCCCTACATCATATCTCCCCCTACACCACTCCACCTCCACGTTGTCCCTACATCATATCTTCCCTTACACCACTCCTCGACCTTGTTATCCCTACATCATGTCTTCCCCTACATCATCCCTCCTCCACGTTCTCCCTACATCATGTCTTCCCCTACACCACTCCTCTGCGATGTCCCTACATCATGTCTTCCCTTACACTACTCCTGCTCCCCGTTCTCCCGACATTATGTTTTCCCCTACACCATCCGTCTTCCACGTCGTCCCTACATCATGTCTCTCCCTACACCACACCTCCTATCCGTTGTCCCTATATCGTGTCTTCCCCTACACCACTCCTCCTCCACGGTGTCCGAACATCATGTCTTCCGTACACCACTCCTCCAAATTGTCCATACATCATGTCTTCCCCTACACCACTCCTCCTCCACGTTGTCCCTACATCATATCTTCCCCTACAACAACACTCCTCCACGTTGTCTTTACATCATGTCTTCCCCTACACAACTCCTCAGCGCTGTCCCTGTATCATGTCTTCCCCTACACCAGCCCTCCTCAAATTTGTCCCTACATCGTGTCTTCCCCTACACCATCCCTCCTCCACCTTGTCCTTGCATCATGTCTTCCCCTACACTACTCCTCCTCACGTTGTCCCTACATCATGTCTACCCGTACACAACTCTTCCTCCACGTTGTCCCTACATCATGTCTTCCCCTAGACCACTCCTCCTCCACGTTGTCCCTACATCATGTGTTCCCCTACACCAATCCTCCTCGACATTCTCCCTACATCATGTCTTCCCCTACACCATCCCTCCTCGATGTTTTCACTACATAATGTCTTCCCCTACACCACTCCTCCTCACGTTGTCCCTACATAATGTCTTACCCTACACCACTCCTCCTCCACGTTGTCCCTACATCATGTCTTCCCCTACAACATCCCTCGTCCTCGTTGTCCCTACATCATATCTCCCACTACACCACTCCTCCTCCACGTTGTCCCTACATCATATCTTCCCTTACAACACTCCTCGACCTTGTTATCCCTACATCATGTCTTCCCCTACATCATCCCTCCTCCACGTTCTCCCTACATCATGTCTTCCCCTACACCACTCCTCCTCTGCGTTGTCCCTACATCATGTCTTCCCTTACACTACTCCTGCTCCCCGTTCTCCCGACATTATGTTTTCCCCTACACCATCCGTCTTCCACGTCGTCCCTACATCATGTCTCTCCCTACACCACACCTCCTATCCGTTGTCCCTATATCGTGTCTTCCCCTACACCACTCCTCCTCCACGGTGTCCGAACATCATGTCTTCCGTACACCACTCCTCCTCCACGTTGTCCCTACATCATGTCTTCCCCTACACCACTCCTCCTCCACGTTGTCCCTACATCATATCTTCCCCTACAACAACACTCCTCCACGTTGTCTTTACATCATATCTTCCCCTACACAACTCCTCAGCGCTGTCCCTATATCATGTCTTCCACTACACCAGCCCTCCTCAAATTTGTCACTACATCATGTCTTCCCCTACACCATCCCTCCTCCACCTTGTCCTTGCATCATGTCTTCCCCTACACTACTCCTCCTCACGTTGTCCCTACATCATGTCTACCCGTACACAACTCTTCCTCCACGTTGTCCCTTCATCAGGTCTTCCCCTACAACATCCCTCTTCCACGTTGTCCCTACATCATGTCTTCCCCTACACCACTCCTCCTCCACGTTGTCCCTACATCATATCTTCCCTACAACATCCCTCTCCCACGTTGTCCCTACATCATGTCTTCCCCTAGATCACTCATCCTCCACGTTGTCCCTACATCATGTCTTCCCTACACCAATCCTCCTCGACATTCTCCCTACATCATGTCTTCCCGTACACCATCCCTCCTCGATGTTGTCACTACATCATGTCTTCCATTACACCACTCCTCCCCACGTTGTTCCTACATCATGTCTTCCTCTACACCACTCCTCCTCCAAGTTGTCCCTACATCATGTCTCCCCCTACACCATCCCTCCTCCACATTGTCCCTGCATCATGTCTACCCCTGCACAACTCCTCCTCCAAGTTGTCCCTACATCATGTCATCCCCCACACTTTTCCCTCCTTCACGTTGTCCCTACATCGTGTCTTCCCCTACACCACTCCTCCTTACGTTGTCCATACATCCTCTCTTCCCCTACACCACTACTCCTCCAAGTTGTCCATACATCGTGTCTCCCCCTTCCCCATCCCTCCTCCACGTTCTCCCTACATCATGTCTTCCTTTACTTCACTCCTCCACGTTGTCCCTACATCATGTCTTCCCTACACCACTACTCTTTCACGTTGTCCGTACATCATTTCTTCCCGTACACCATTCCTCCTCCACGTTGTCCCTACATCATGTCTTCCCCTACACCACTCCTCCTCCACGTTGTCCTTACATCATATCTTCCCTTACACCACTCCTCGACCTCGTTACCCCTACATCATGTCTTCCCCTACATCATCCCTCCTCCACGTTGTCCCTACATCATGTCTTCCCCTACACCACTCCTCCTCTGCGATGTCCCTACATCATATTTTCCCTTACACTACTCCTGCTCCCCGTTGTCCCGACATTATGTCTTCCCCTACACCATCCCTCCTCCACGTTGTCCCTACATCATGTCTCTCCCTACACAACTCCTCCTCCACGTTGTCCCTATATCGTGTCTTCCCCTACACCACTCCTCCTCCACGGTGTCCCAACATCATGTCTTCCGTACACCACTCCTTCTCCACGTTGTCCCTACATCATGTCTTCCCTTACACCACTCCTCCTCCAAGTTGTCCCTACATCACGTCATCCCCTACATCATCCCTCTTCCAAGTTGTCACTACATCATGGCTTCCCTTACATCACTCCTCCTCCACGATTTTCCTACATCATTTCTTCCCCTACACCATCCCTCTTCCACGTTATTCCTTAATCATGTCTTCCCCTATACCACTCCTCTACGTTGTCCCTACATCATGCCTTCCCCTACACCATTACTCCTCAACGTTGTTCCTATATCATGTTTTCCTCACACCACTCCTCCTCCACGTTGACCCAACATCATGTCTTCCCCTACACCACTCCTCCTCCACGTTGTCCCAACATCATGTTTTCCCCTAGACCATCCCTCCTCCACATTGTCTCTACATCATGTCTTCTTTAACACCACTCCTCCACGTCGTTCCTATATCACTCTTCCCGTACACCATCCCTCCACGTTGTCCTTACATCATGTCGTCCCCTACAACACTCCTCCTCCATTCTGTCCCTACATCATGTCTTCCCCTACACCATTCCTCCTCCACTTTGTCACTACATCATGTCTTTCCCTACACCACTCCTCCTTCACGTTGTCCCTACATTATGTCTTCCCCTACACCACTCCTCCTCCACGTTGTCCCTACATCATGTCTTCCCCGTACACCACTCCTCCTCCACGTTGTCCCTACATCATGTCTTCCCTACGCCATCCCTCCTCCACGTTGTCACTACATTATTTCTTCCCCTACACCACTCCTCCTCCAACTTGTCCCTACATCATGTCTTCACCTACACCATCCCTTCCTTCACTTTATCCTTACATCATGTCTTCCCTTACACCACTCCTCCTCCACGTTGTCCCTACATCATGTCTTCCCCTACACTACTCCTCCTCCACGTTGTCCTTACATCATTTCTTCCTCTACAACATCGCTCCTCCATGTTGTCCTTGTATCATGTCTTCCCCTACAAACTTCCTCCTCCACGTTGTCCCTGTATCATGTCTTCCCCTACACCATCCCTCCTCCACGTTGTCTTTGCATCATGTCTTCCCCTACACCACTCCTCCTCCACGTTGTCTCGACATCATGTCTTCCCCTAAACCAATCCTCCTCGACATTGTCCCTACATCATGTCTTCCCCTACACCATCCCTCCTCCATGTTGTCACTACATCATGTCATCCCCTACACCACTCCTCCTCCACGTTGTCCCTACATCAAGTCTTCCTCTACACCATTGCTGCACGGTGTCCCAAAATTATGTCTTCCCCTACACCATCACTCCTCCAAGTTGTCACTACATCATGTCTTCCGATACACAACTCCCCTTCCACGTTGTGCCTACATCATGTATTCCCCTACACCACTCCTGCCCCAAGTTGTCCCTACATCATGTCTTACCCTGCACCACTCCTCCTCCACGTTGTCCTACATCATGTCTTCCCCTACACCACTCCTCCTCCAAGTTGTCCCTACTTCATGTCTCCCCCTACACCATCCCTCCTCCACGTTGTCATTGCGTCATGTCTTCCCCTACACAACTCCTCCTCCAAGTTGTCCCTACATCATGTCATCCCCTAAACTTTTCCCACCTCCACGTTGTCCTTACATCGTGTCTCCTACTCCATCCCTTCTCCACGTTGTCCCTATATCATGTCTTCCTCTACATCACTCCTCCACGTTGTACCTACATAATGTATTCCCGTACACCACTCCTCCAAGTTGTCCATACATCATATCTTCCCCTACACCATTCCTATGCCACGTTGTCCCTGTATCATGTCTTCCTCTACACCACTCCTCCTTCATATTGTCCCTACATTATGCCTTCCCCTACACCACTCCTCTTCCACGTTGTCCCTACATCATGTCTTCCCCTACACCACTCCTCCTCCATGTTGTCCCTACATCATATCTTCCGTACACCATCTCTCCTCCACGTTCTCACTATATTATATCTTCACCTACACCACTCCTCCTCCATATTGTCCCTACATCATGTCCTCCCCTGCACCATCCCTTCCTTCACTTTATCCTTACATCACGTCTTCCCTTATATCACTCCTCATCCACGTTGTCACTACATCATATCTTCCCCTACACCACTACTCCTCCACGTTGTCCCTACATAATGTCTTCCCTACAACATCGCTCCTCCACGTTGTCCTTACATCATGTCTTCCCCTACACACCTCATCCACGTTGTCCCTGTATCATGTCTTCCCCTACACCAGTCCTCCTCCAATTCATCCCTACATCATGTCTTCCCCTACACCACCCCTCCTCCACCTTGTCCTTGCATCATGTCTTCCCCTACACCACTACTCCTTCACGTTGTCCCTATATCATTTCTTCCCCTACACCATCCCTCCTCCATGCTGTCCCTACATCATGTCTCCCCCTACACCACTCCTCCTCCACGTTGTCCCTACATTATATCTTCCCTTACAACACTCCTCCTCCACGTTATACCTACATCATGTCTTCCCCTACATCATCCTTCCTCCACGTTGTCCCTACATCATGTCTTCCCCTACACCACTCCTCCTCTGCGATGTCCCTACATCATGTCTTCCCTTACACTACTCCTGCTTCCCGTTGTCCAAACATTATATCTTCCCCTACACCATCCCTCCTCCACGTTGTCCCTACACCACTCCTCCTCCACGTTGTCCATATATCGTGTCTTCCCCTACACCACTCCTCCTCGACGGTGTCCCAACATCATGTCTTCCGTACACCACTCCTCCTCCACGTTGTCCCTACATAATGTCTTCCCTTACACCACTCCTCCTCCATGTTGTCCCTACATCACGTCATCCCCTACATCATCCCTCTTCCAAGTTGTTACTACATCATGGCCTCCCTTACACCACTCCTCCTCCACGATTTTCCTACATCATTTCTTCCACTACACCATCCCTCTTTCACGTTATTCCTGAATTCCACGTTATTCCTACACCACTCCTCTACGTTGTCCCTACATCATGTCTTCCCCTACACCATTACTCATCAAAGTTGTTCTTATATCATGTCTTCCTTACACCACTCCTCCTCCACGTTGACCCAACATCATGTCTTCCCCTACAACACTCCTCCTCCACGTTGTCCCTACATCATGTTTTCCCCTAGACCATCCCTCCCCCACATTGTCTCTACATCATGTCTTCTTCTACACCACTCCTCCACGTCGTCCCTATATCATGTTTTCCCATACACCATCCCTCCCCTACGTTGTCCTTACATCAAGTCTTCCCCTACACCACTCCTCCTCCATTCTGTCCCTACATCATGTCTTCCCCTACACCATTCCTCCTCCACTTTGTCACTACATCATGTCTTTCCCTACACCACTCCTCCACGTTGTCCCTACATTATGTCTTCCCCTACACCACTCCTCCTCCACGTTGTCCCTACATCATGTCTTCCCCCTACACCACTCCTTATCCACGTTGTCCCTACATCATGTCTTCCCTACGCCATCCCTCCTCCACGTTGTCACTACATTATTTCTTCCCCTACACAACTCCTCCTCAAACTTGTCCCTACATCATGTCTTCCCCAACACCATCCCTTCCTTCACTTTATCCTTACATCATGTCTTCCCTTACACCACTCCTCTACGTTGTCCCTACATCATGTCTTCCCCTACACCACTCCTCTTCCACCTTGTCCCTACATCATTTCTTCCCCTACAACATCGCTCTTCCATGTTGTCCTTGTATCATGTCTTCCCCTACAAACCTCCTCCTCCATGTTGTCCCTGTATCATGTCTTCCCCTACACCATCCCTCCTCCACGTTGTCATTGCATCATGTCTTCCCCTACACCACTCCTCTTCCACGTTGTCTCGACATCATGTCTTCCCCTACACCAATCCTCCTCGACATTGTCCCTACATCATGTCTTCCCCTACACCATCCCTCCTCCATGTTTTCTCTACATCATGTCACCCCCTACACCACTCCTCCTCCACGTTGTCCCTACATCAAGTCTTCCCATACACCATTCCTGCACGTTGTCCCAACATTATGTCTTCCCCTACACCATCACTCCTCCAAGATGTCACTACATCATGTCTTCCAATACACAACTCCCCTTCCACGTTGTGCCTACATCATGTATTCCCCTACACCACTCCTCCTCCAAGTTGTCCCTACATCATGTCTTAGCCTACACGACTCCTCCTCCACGTTGTCCCTATATCATGTCTTCCCCTACACCACTCCTCCTCCAAGTTGTCCCTACTTCATGTCATCCCCTATACCATCCTTCCTCCAAGTTGTCCCTGCATCATGTCTTCCCCTACACAACTCCTCTTCCAAGTTGTCCCTACATCATGTCATCCCCTACACTTTTCCCACCTCCACGTTGTCCTTACATCGTGTCTCCTACTCCATCCCTTCTCCACGTTGTCCCTATATCATGTCTTCCTCAACACCACTCCTCCACGTTGTCCCTACATAATGTATTCCCGTACACCACTCCTCCACGTTGTCCAAATATCATATCTTCCCCTACACCATGCCTCCTCCACGTTGTCCCTGTGTCATGTCTTCCTCTACACCACTCCTCCTTCACATTGTCACTTCATTATGCCTTCCCCTACACCACTCCTCCTCCACGTTGTCCCTATATCATGTCTTTCCCTACACCACTCCTCCTCCATGTTGTCCCTACATCATATCTTCCGTACACCATCTCTCCTCCACGTTCTCACTATATTATATCTTCCCCTACACCACTCCTCCTCCACATTGTCCCTATATCATGTCCTCCCCTGCACCATCCCTTCCTTCACTTTATCCTTACATCACGTCTTCCCTTATACCACTCCTCATCCACGTTGTCACTACATCATGTCTTCCCCTACACCACTCCTCCTCCACGTTGTCCCTACATCATGTCTTCCCCTACAACATCGCTCCTCCACGTTGTCCTTACATCATGTCTTCCCCTACACACCTCCTCCACGTTGTCCCTGTATCATGTCTTCCCCTACACCAGTCCTCCTCCAAGTTATCCCTACATCATGTCTTCCCCAACACCATCCCTCCTCCAACTTCTTGCATCATGTCTTCCTCTACACCATTACTCATTCACGTTGTCCCTACATTATTTCTTCCCCTACACCAACCCTCCTCCACGTTGTCCCTACATCATGTCTCCCCCTACACCACTCCTCCTCCACGTTGTCCCTACATTATAACTTCCCTTACACCACTCCTCCTCCACGTTATACCTACATCATGTCTTCCCCTACATCATCCTTCCTCCACGTTGTCCCTACATCATGTCTTCCCCTACACCACTCCTCCTCTGCGATGTCCCTACATCATGTCTTCCCTTACACTACTCCTGCTCCCCGTTGTCCAGACATTATGTCTTCCCTTACACCATCCCTCCTCCAGGTTCTCCCTACATCATGTCTCTCCCTACACCACTCCTCCTCCACGTTGTCCCTATATCGTGTCTTCCCCTACACCAATCCTCCTCCACGGTGTCCCAACATCAAGTCTTCCCCTACACCACTCCTCCTCCTCGTTGTCCCTACATCATGTTTTCCCCTAGACCATCCCTCCTCCACATTGTCTCTACATCGTGTCTTCCTCTACAACACTCCTCCACGTCGTCCCTATATCTTGTCTTCCCTTACACCATCCCTCCTCCACGGTGTCCCTACATCATGTCTTCCCCTACACCACTCCTCCTCCATGTTGTCCCTACATCACGTCTTCCCCTACATCATCCCTCTTCCAAGTTGTCACTATATCATGGCTTCCCTTACTCCACTCCTCCTCCACGTTTTTACTAAATCATTTCTTCCCTTACACCATCCCTCTTCCACGTTATTCCTTCATCATGTCTTCCCCTACAACACTCCTCTACGTTGTCCCTACATCATGTCTTCCCCAACACCATTACTCCTCAACGTTCTCCTACATCATGTCTTCCCTTACACAACCCCTCCTCCACGTTGACCCAACATCATGTCTTCCCCTACACCACTCCTCCTCCACGTTGTCACCACATTATGTTATCCCCTAGACCATCCCTCCTCCACATTGTCTCTACATGATGTCTTCCTCTACACCACTCCTCCACGTCGTCCCTATATCATGTCTTCCCGTACACCATCCCTCCTCCACGTTGTCACTATATCATGTCTTCCCCTACACCACTCCTCCTCCATTCAGTCCCTACACCATTCCTTCTCCACTTTGTCACTACATCATGTCTTTCCCTACACCACTCCTCATTCACGTTGCCCCTACATTATGTCTTCCCCTACACCACTCCTCCTCCACGTTGTACCTACATCATGTCTTCCCCGTACATCACTCCTCCTCCACGTTGTCCCTATATCATGTCTTCCCTACGCCATCCCTCCTCCACGTTGTCACTACATTTTTTCTTCCCCTACACCACTCCTCATCCACCTTGTCCCTACATCATATCTTCTCCTACACCATCCCTTCCTTCACTTTATCCTTACATCATGTCTTCCCTTACACCACTCCCCTTCCACGTTGTCCCTACATCACGTCTTCCCCTACACCACTCCTCCTCCACGTTGTCCCTACATCATTTCTCCCGTACAACCTCGCTCCTCCTTGTTGTCCTTCCATCATGTCTTCCCCTATAAACCACGTCATCCACCTTGTCCCTACATCATATCTCCCCCTACACCATCCCTTCCTTCACTTTATCCTTACATCATGTCTTCCCTTACACCACTCACCCTTCCACGTTGTCCCTACATCATATCTTCCCCAACACCATTCCTCCTCCACATTGTCCCTATATCATGTCTTCCTCTACACCACTCCTCCTTCACATTGTCCCTTCATTAAGTCTTCCCCTAAACCACTCCTCCTCCACGTTGTCCCTACATCATGTCTTCCCCTACACCACTCCTCCACGTTGTTCCTACATCATATCTTCCGTACACAATCTATCCTCCACGTTCTCACTATATTATATCTTCCCCTACACCACTCCTCCTCCATATTGTCCCTACATCATGTCCTCCCCTGCACCATCCCTTCCTTCACTTTATCCTTACATCAAGTCTTCCCTTATACCACTCCTCATCCACGTTGTCCCTACATCATGTCTTCCCCAACACCAATCCTCCTCCACTTTGTCCCTAAATCATGTCTTCCCCTACAACATCGCTCCACACACGTTGTCCTGCATCATGTCTTCCCACACACCTCCTCCACTGTTGTCCCTCTGTCCCTATATCATGTCTTCCCGTACACCATCCCTCCTTACGTTGTCATAATCATGTCTTCCCCTGCACCACTCCTCCTCCATTGTCCTACACCATTCCTTCTCCACTTTGTCCTACATCATGTCTTTCCCTACACCACTCCTCATTCACGTTTGCCCCTACATTATGTCTTCCCCTACACCACTCCTCCTCCACGTTGTACCTACATCATGTCTTCCCCGTACATCACTCCTCCTCCACGTTGTCCCTACATCATGTCTCCCCTACACCCACTCCCTCCTCCACGTTGTCCCCTACATCATTTCTTCCCCTACACCACTCCTCCTCCACGTTTCCCTACATCATGTCTTCCCCCTACACCACTCCTCCACGTTGTCCCTACATCATGTCTTCCCCTACACACTCCTCCTCCAGTTGTCCTACATCATGTCTTCCCCTACACCACTCCTTCCTCCACTGTTGTCCTACATTCATGTCTTCCCCTACACATCCCTCCTCCACGTTGTCCCTACATCATGTCTTCCCCTACACCACTACTCCTCCACGTTGTCCCTACATCATTTCTTCCCCTACACCATCCCTCCTCCACGTTGTCCCTACATCATGTCTTCCCCTACACCACTCCTCCTCCACGTTGTCCCTACATCATGTCTTCCCCTACACCATCCCTCCTCCACGTTGTCCCTACATCATGTCTTCCCCTACACCACTCCCTCCTTCCACGTTGTCCCTACATCATGTCTTCCCTTACACCACTCCTCCTCCCTCCAAGTTATCCCTACATCATGTCCTTCCCCTATATCATACTTCCTCCACGTTGTCCCTATATCATGTCTTCCCCTACCCCATCTCCAAGTTTCCATACATCATGTCTTCCGTAACTACTTCTCCTGCTCCCCTACCCCGTTGTCCCACATTATGTCTTCCCCTACAACATCGCTCCTCCATTTGTCCTTACATCTTGTCTCCCCTACACACCTCCTCCTCCAGTTCCCTGTATCATGTCTTCCCTTACACCAAGTCCCTCCTACACGTTGTCCCAACATCATGTCTTCCCCTACAACATCCCACTTCCACCTTTGTCCCTACATCATAACTCCCCTACAGCATCCCTCTTCCACGTTGTCCCACATCATGTCTTCCCCTAAACCACTCCTCCTCGACATTCTCCCTACATCATGTCTTCCCTAGCACCACTCCCCTCCACGTTGTCACTACATCATTCCTTCCCTCTACACCACTCCTCCCACGTTGCTCCCTACATCATGTCTTCCCCCTACACCACTCCTCTCCACGTTGTCCCTACATCATGTCTTCCCTACACCACTCCTCTCCGTGTCCTACATCATGTCTTCCCCTACACCATCCCTCTCCCTTCCTACATCATGTCTTCCCTACACTCCCTCCACGTTGTCCCTACATCATGTCTTCCCCTTACACTACTCCTCTCCCGTTGTCCTTACATTCATGTCTTCCCCTACACCATCCCTCCTCCACGTTGTCCCTACATCATGTCTTCCCTACAACCACTCCTCCTCCACGTTGTCCCTACATCATGTCTTCCCCTACACATCGCTCCTCCACTTGTCCTTACATCATGTCTTCCTACACACTCCTCCTCCACGTTGTCCCTGTATCATGTCTACCCTACACACCTCCTCCTCCAAGTTGTCCCTACATCATGTCTTCCCCTACACATCCCTCCTCCACGTTGTCCTACATCATGTCTCTCCTACAAACTCCTCCTCACGTTGTCCCGACATCATATCTTCCCCTACACAACTCCTCCTCCAAGTTGTCCCTAAATCATGTCTTCCCCTACACAACTCCACGTTGTCCCTGAATCATGTCTTCCCGTACACCATCCCTCCTCCACGTTGTCCTTTCATTATGACTTCCCCTACACCACTGCTCCTCCATGTTGTCAGTACATCATGTCTTCCCTTGCAATACTCCTACTCCACGTTGTCCCTACATTGTGTCTTCCCCTACACCACTCCTACTCCACGTTGTCCCTACATTGTGTCTTCCCCTACACCACTCCTCCTCCACGGTGTCCCAATATAATGTCTTCCCCTACACCACTCCCCTTAAACATTGTCCCTACATCATGTATTCCCCTACACCACTCCTCCTCCACGTTGTCCCTACATCATGTCTTAGCCTACACCATTCCTCCTCCACGTTGTCCCTACATCATGTCTTCCCCTACACCACTCCTCCTTCAAGTTGTCCCTGCATCATGTCTCCCCCTACACTATCCCTCCTCCACGTTGTCCCTGCATCATGTCTTCCCCTACAAAACTCCTCCTCCAAGTTGTCCCTACATCATGTCATCCCCTACACTTTTCCCTACTCCACGTTGTCCCTATATAATGTCTTCCCCTACACCACTCTTCCTCACGTTGTCCCTACATAATGTCTTCCTTTACACCATTCCTCCTGCACGTTGTCCCTATATCATGTCTTCCTCTACACCACTCATCCTTCACGTTGTACGTATATTATGTCTTCCCCTACACCGCTCCTCCTCCACGTTGTCCCTACATCATGTCTTCCCCTACACCACTCCTCCTCAACGTTGTCCCTACAACATGTCTTCCGTACACCATCCCTCCTCCACGTTGTCACTATATCATATCTTCCCCTACATCACTCCTCCTCCACGTTGTCCCTACATCATGTCTTCCCCTACACAACTCCTCCTCCACGCTGTCCCTACATCATGTCTTCCCCTACAATATCGCTCCTCCACGTTGTCCTTACATCATGTCTTCCCCAACACACCTCCTCCTCCACGTTGTCTCTGTATCATGTCTTTCCCTACACCAGTCCTCCTCCAAGTTGTCCCTACTTCATGTCTTCCCCTACACCATCCCTCCTCCACCTTGTCCTTGCATCATGTCTTCACCTACACTACTCCTCCTCACGTTGTCCCTATATCATGTCTTCCCGTACACCACTCCTCCTCCACGTTGTCCCTACATCATGTCTTCCCCTACAACATCCCTCTTCCACGCTGTCCCTACATCATGTCTTCCCCTACACCACTCCTCCTCCACGTTGTCCCTACATCATGTCTTCCCCTACACCAATCCTCCTCGACATTCTCCCTACATCAAGTCTTCCCTTACACCATCCCTCCTCGATGTTGTCACTACATCATGTCTTCCCCTACACCACTCCTCCTCCACGTTGTCCTTACATCATGTCTTCCGTTACACCACTCCTCCTCCACGTTGTCCCTACATCATGGCTTCCTCTAAACCATCCCTCTTCCACGTTGTCCCTACATCATATCTCCCCCTACACCATCCCTCCTCCACGTTGTCCTTCCATCATGTCTTCCCCTACACCATCCCTCCTCCACGTTGTCCCTACATCATGTTTTCTTCTACAACATCCCTGTTCCACTTTGTCCCTACATCATGTCTTCCCCTACACCATCCCTCGTCCACATTGTCCCTACATCATGTCTTCCCCTACACCAATCCTCCTCGACATTCTCCCTACATCAAGTCTTCCCTTACACCATCCCTCCTCGATGTTGTCACTACATCATGTCTTCCCCTACACCACTCCTCCTCCACGTTGTCCTTACATCATGTCTTCCGTTACACCACTCCTCCTCCACGTTGTCCCTACATCATGGCTTCCTCTAAACCATCCCTCTTCCACGTTGTCCCTACATCATATCTCCCCCTACATCATCCCTCCTCCACGTTGTCCCTCCATCATGTCTTCCCCTACACCATCCCTCCTCCACGTTGTCCCTTAATCATGTCTTCCCCTACACCATCCCTCGTCCACGTTGTCCCTACATAATGTCTTCCCCTACACCACTCCTCCTCATGTTGTCCCTACATCATGTCTTCCCCTACACCACTCCTCTTCCACGTTGTCCCTACATCATGTCTTCCCCTACACCTTTCCCTCCTCCATGTTGTCCCTACATCATGTCTTCCCCTACGCCACTCCTCCCCACGTTGTTCTTACATTATGTCTTCCCGTACACAACTCCTCCACGTAGTCCCTACCTCATGTCTTCCCCTACACCATCCCTCCTCCACATTGTCCCTACATCATGTCTTCCCCTACACCATTCCTCCTCCACGTTGTTCCGACATCATGTCTTCCCCTTCACCACTCCTCGTCCCCGCTGTCCCTACATCATGTCTTCCCCTACACCACTCCTCCTCCACGTTGACCCTAAATCATGTCTTCCCCTACACCACTCCTCCCTCACGTTGTCCCTACATCATTTCTTCCTCTACACCAACCCTCCTCCACGTTGTCCCTACATTATGTCTTCAACTACACCATCCTTCCTCCACGTTGTCCCTACATCATGTCTTCCGCTACACCATCCCTCCTCCACCTTGTCCCTACATCATGTCTTCCCCTACACCGTTTCTCCTCCACGTTGTCTTCCCCTGCACCATTCCTCCTCCACGTTGTCCCTACATCATGTCTTCTTCTACACCACTCCTCCTCCACGTTGTCCCTACATCATGTCTTCCCCTACACCATCCCTCCTCCACGTTCTCCCTACATCATGTCTTCCCCTACACCACTCCTCCTCCACGTTCTCCCTATATCATGTCTTCCCCTAAACCATTCCTCCTCCACGTTCTCCCTACATCATTTCTTTCCCTACACCTTCCCTCCTCCACGTTGTCCCTACATCATGTCTTCCCCTACACCACTCCTCCTCCACGTTCTTCCTACATCATGTCTTCCCCTACACCATCCCTCCTCTACGTTCTCCCTACATCATGTCTTCCCCTACACCTCTCCTCCTCCACGTTTTCCCTACGTCATATCTTCCCCTACACCATTCCTCCTCCACGTTGTCCCTCCATCATTTCTTCCCATACACCATCCCTCCTCCACGTTGTCCCTACATCTGCCTTCCCCTACCCCATCCCTCCTCCATGCTGTCACTACATGTCTTCCCCTACACCATCCCTCCTGCACGTTGTCCCTACATCATGTCTTCCGCTACACCATCCCTCCTGCACGTTGTCCCTACATCATGTCTTCCCCTACACCATCCCTCCTCCACGTTGTCCCTACATCATGTCTCTCTGCACCACTCCTCCTCCACGTTGTCCTTATGTAAATTTGAATTGAGAGGAAGGATATCAGGTCTTCTTCGTTGGTGGTACTCAATGATGATCAGACGTCCTTTGTAGATTTATTACAAATAAACATGTATGTACATGTGTAGTACTCTAGGCTATAGTCTTATGACACACTACGACACACTCTAGTGAACAGTGTGACGATACTGGCCAGTGTGTCCTCTCAGGTCAACACCCATTTAACAACGTGTTCAAATAACAGATCAGCTCTTACGTGTTCAAACATCCTGATTAACAGTAGCCCGTAGGAACAGTGAGCCCGTGGCAACATGCATGTAACTCTATGTAACTCACAATAAAATGATGATGACAAATAGCTAATGAAAAATTAATAGTAGTGTGCGTGAGTCTTACATTTACTCGGCCACAACCTGGCTCAAGCTCCTGCCAGCCATGATAAGTTATGGTTATACATGAAGTAATATTGAATATAAGAGTACAGAAATAAGCAAATTGTAGGTATTTACAAGAGTTATTCTTATATCAACTAGTATGCTTGATAAGATAGATAATACACTTTACAATTGTTAGAGTATCAAAAAGGTGTATATATGGATATCATGTGTGGTGTAAACAAAATCAGCAAGCAAATGAAATGAAAAAGAAAAATTAAAGATTCAAACAACTTATTGAATAGATATTATTCTGAAGTTAGATTTCTCCTTCAATAAGGAAGTGCTGCTTCGACTACCTTCTGAACATCCAATGTGGCTGTAGGGAATTCTATATTAGACATCCTATGTCGTAGACGACAATATAAGCTGAATACTATGAATAATAATATGAGTGCAATAGACAATGAAATAATGGAGAATCCAGAAATATGAGAAGTGTACTTAAAAGGTACAAAAACCAAAACATCTGTTGCAGAATTTAAATCGTCCTAAACCTTAGATGGAAGACGTTAGATATTTACTTCATTGATGATTGATAAGTTGATGTTTTGGGGGATTCGTTCTATACTCGGGTGGCACTGTTGGTTAATGTAATGTTGTGTTGCAGTGGTATTGTGGTATTGTTGGTTGCAGTGATTGTGTGGCATTGTTGGTTACAGTGGTATTGTGGCACTTTTGGTTTCAATACAATTGTGGTACTGTTAGTTAGAGTGGTGTTGTTGCACTGTTGGTTAAAGTGGTGTTGTGGCACTATTGGTTACAGTGGTATTGTGACACTGTTACAGTGGTGTTGTGGCATTGTTGGTTACAGTGGTGTTGTGACACCGTTGGTTACTTTGGTGTTGTGGCATTGTTGGCTACATGGGTGTTGTGACACTGTTTGTTTCAGTGATGTTGTGGCACCGCTAGTTAAAGTGGTTGTGTCACTGTTCGTTACAGTGGTGTTTTGGCTCTGATGTTTACAGTGGTGTTGTGGCAATGTTGTTTACAGTGGTGTTGTGGCACTGTTGGTTACAGTGGTGTTGTGGCTCTGTTGGTTACAGTGGTGTTTGGCACTGTTGGTTAAAGTGGCATTGTGGCACTGTTGGTTACAGTCGTATTGTGGCACTGTTAGTTACAGTGGTATTGTGGCACTTTTGGTTACATTGGTGTTTTGGCACTGTTGGTTATAGTGATGTTGTGGCACTGCTGGTTGCCATAGTATTGTGGCACTGTTGGTTACAGTGATGTTGTGGAACTGTTGGTTACACCGATATTGTAGCACTGTTGGTTACAGTGGTGTTGTGACACTGTTGGTTACAGTCGTATTGTGGCACTGTATGGTTACAGCGGTGTTGTGGCAGTGTATGTTACAGTGGTAGTGTGGCTCTGTTGGTTACAGTGATGTTGTGGCGCTGTTGATTACAGTGGTATTTTGGCACTGTTAGTTACAGTGGTATTGTGGCACTGCTGGTTACAGTGGTATTGTGGCACTATTGGTTACAGGGGTTTTGTGGCACTGTTGGTTACAGTGGTGTGTGACACTGTTGGTTACATTGGTATTGGGGCAATGCTGGTTACAATGGCATTGTGGCACTGTTGGTTACAGTGTGGTTGTGGCACTGTTGGTTACAGTAGTAATGTGGCACTGTTGGCTACAGTGGTATTGTGGCACTGTTGGTTAGTGTGGTATTGTGGCAATGTTGGTTACAGTGGTATTGTGGAACTTTTGGCTACAGTGGTGTTGTGGCACTATTGGTTGCAGTGGTATTGTGGCAATCTTGGTTACAGTGGTATTGTGGCACTGTTGGTTACAGTCGTGTTGTGGCACTGTTGGTTATAGTAGTGTTTTGGTACTGTTAGGTACAGTGGTGTTGTGGCACTGTTGGTTACACAGGTGTTGTGGCACTGTTGGTTACAGTGGTGTTGTGGCACTGTTGTTTACAGTGATGTTTTGGCACTGTTGGATATAGTGGTGTTGTGACACTGTTGGGTACAGTGGTGTTGTGGCACTGTTGGTTACAATGGTGTGTGACACTGTTGGTTACATTGGTATTGGGGCAATGCTGGTTACAATGGCATTGTGGCACTGTTGGTTACAGTGTGGTTGTGGCACTGTTGGTTACAGTAGTAATGTGGCACTGTTGGCTACAGCGGTATTGTGGCACTGTTGGTTAGTGTGGTATTGTGGCAATGTTGGTTACAGTGGTATTGTGGAACTTTTGGCTACAGTGGTGTTGTGGCACTATTGGTTGCAGTGGTATTGTGGCAATCTTGGTTACAGTGGTATTGTGGCACTGTTGGTTACAGTCGTGTTGTGGCACTGTTGGTTATAGTAGTGTTTTGGTACTGTTAGGTACAGTGGTGTTGTGGCACTGTTGGTTACACAGGTGTTGTGGCACTGTTGGTTACAGTGGTGTTGTGGCACTGTTGTTTACAGTGATGTTTTGGCACTGTTGGATATAGTGGTGTTGTGACACTGTTGGGTACAGTGTGTTGTGGCACTGTTGGTTACAGTGGTTTTGTGGCACTGTTGGTTACAGTGTATTGTGGCACTGTTGGCTACACTGGTGTTGTGGCGCTGTTGGTTCCAGGGATGTTGTGGCACTGTTAGTTACAGTGATGTTGGGGCACTGTTGGTTATAGTGGTGTTTTGGCACTTTTCGTTACAGTGAAGTTGTGGCACTGTTGGTTGCAGTGGTGTTTTGGCACTGTTAGGTACAGTGGTGTTGTGGCACTGTTGATTACAGTAGTGTTGTGGCACAGTTGGTTACAGTGGTGTTGTGGCACTCTTAGTTACAGTGTTGTTGTGGCACTGTTGGTTACAGTGGTGTTTTGGTTTTGTTAGTTACAGTGGTATTGGTATTGTGGTACTATTGGTTACAATGGTGTTTTGGTACTGTTAGTTACAGTGGTGTTGTGGCAATTTTGGTTACAGTGATATTGTGCCACTGTTATATATAGTGGTTCTGTGGTACTGTAGGTTACAGTGGTTTTTTGAACCTGTTGGTTACAGTGGTATTGTGGCACTGCTGGTTACAGTGATGTTGTGGCACTGTTGGTTACAGTGGTGTTGTGGCGCTGTTGGTTACAGTCTTATTGTGGCACTGTTGGTTACTGTGATGTTGTGGCACTGTTGGTTACAGTGGTATTATGGCACTGTTGGTTACAGTGGTATTGTGGCACTGTTGGTTACAGTGGAGTTGTGGCACTGTTGGTTACAGTGGCGTTGTTGTTTTGTTAGTTACAGTGGTATTGTGGTACTGTTGGTTACAATGGTGTTTTGGTTTTGTTAGTTACAGTGGTATTGTGGTACTGTTGGTTACAATGGTGTTTTGGTACTGTTAGTTACAGTGGTGTTGTGGCAATTTTGGTTTCAGTGATGTTGTGGCACTGTTATATATAGTGTTTCTGTGGTACTGTAGCTTACATTGGTTTTTTAACCTGTTGGTTACAGTGGTTTTGTGGCACTGCTGGTTACAGTGATGTTGTGGCACTGTTAATTACAGTGGTGTTGTGGCACTGTTGGTTACAGTGGTTTTGTGGCACTGTTGGTTACTGTGATTTTGTGGCACTGCTGGTTACAGTGGTATTGTGGCACTGTTGGTTACAGTAGTATTGTAGCATTGTTGGTTACAGTGGTATTTTGGCACTGTTGGTTACAATAGAATTGTGGCACTGTTAGTTAGATTGGTGTTGTGACATTGTTGGTTACAGTGGTGTTGTGGCATTGTTGGTTACAAGGTTGTTGTGACACTGTTTCTTACAGTGAGGTTGTGGCTCGGTTTGTTACAGTAGTTCTGTCACTGTTGGTTACAGTGGTGTTTTGGCTCTGTTGTTTACAGTTGTGTTGTGGCACTTTTGTTTACAGTGGTGTTGTGGAACTGTTGGTTACAGTGGTGTTGTGGCACAGTTGGTTTCAGTGGTATTGTGGCACTGTTGGTTACAGTGGTGATGTTGCACCTTTTGTTACAGTCGTATTGTGGTACTGTTGGTTACTGTGGTAATGTAGCATTGTTGGTTACAGTGGTATTGTGGCACTGTTGGTTATAGTGGTGTTGTGGCCCTGTTGGTCAATACCACATTATACAACAGTGCCAAAATATCACTGCACCCGACAGTGCCAAAACATCACTGTAACCAACAGCGCCAAAACACCACTGTAACCCACAGTGCCACACACCACTATAACGAAAAATGCCACAACACCACTGTAACTAACAATGCCACAACACCACTGTAACGAAGAGTACCACAACATCACTGTAGCCAAAAGTTCCACAAAATCACTGAAACCAAAAGTGCCACAACACCACTGTAACCTACAGTGCCACAACGACACAGTAACCAACAGTGCCACAACACCACTGTAACCTACAGTGCCACAACGACACAGTAACCAACAGTGCCACAACACCACTGTAACAAAGAGTGCCACAACACCACTGTAGCCAACAGTACCACACATCACTATAACAGACAGTGCCACAATACTACTGTCCAAAAGTGCTACAATATTATTATAACCAACAGTGCCACAAGAACAATATAACCAACATTGCCACAATACCACTGTAGCCAACATTGCCACAACACCACTGTAACAAACAGTGCCACAATACCGCTCTAACCAACAGTGCCACAATACAACTGTAACCAACAGTGCGACAACACCACTGTACCAACAGTGCCAAAAGACCACTCTAACTGAAAGTGCCACAACACCACTGTAACAAACAGTGCCACAACATCACTGCAACCAACAGTGCCACAATACTACTGTAACCAAAATTGCCACAATACCAATATAACCAAGTGTCACAACCATAATGTAACCAACAGTGCCAAAACGCCACTAACTAACAGTGCCAAAGAACCACTGTAACAAACAGTGCCAAAACACCACAGTAAGCAACAGTGCCACAACACCACTGCAACCAACAGTGCCACAACACCATTGTAATCAATAGTGCCAGAATACCACTGTAACCAACATTGCCACAACATCGATGTAACCATCTGTGCCTTAACACCACTGTAACCAACAGTGCCACAACACCACTGTAGCCAACAGAGCCACAACATCACTGTAACTAACAATGCAACAAAATGACTGTAATAACAGTGCCGCACCATCTCTGTAACCACCAGTGCCACAACATCACTCTAAGCAACAGAGCCACAACATCACTGTAACTAAAAGTGGCACAACACCACTGTAACCAACTGTGATACAACATCATCGTAATCAACAGTGCCACAAAATTGCTGTAACTAACAGTGCCACAATACTACTGTAAGCCAACAGTGCCACAACACTACTGTAATCAACAGTGCCACAACATCACTGTAACCAACAGTGCAACAATACGACTGTAACAAGCAGTACCAAAACACCAATGTAACCATCAGTGCCACAACATCACTGTAACACAGAGTGCCGCAAAAGCACGGTAAGTAGCAGTGCCACAATACACCTGTAACCAACAGTGCCACAACACCACTGTAAACAATAGAGCCAAAACACCATTGTAACCAACAGTGCCACAACCACTCTAACTAATGGTGCAACAACATCACTGTAACCAACAGTGTCAAAACACCACTGTAACCAAGAGTGCCACAATACCACTGTAACCAACAGTGCCACATCACCACTGTAACCAACAGTGCCACATTCATTACTGTAACCAACAGTGCCACATCACCACTGTAACCAACAGTGCCACATTCATTACTGTAACCAACAGTGCCACAACTTCGCTGTAATCAACAGTGCCACAACACCAGTGTAATTAACAGTGACACAACACCACTGTAACCAACAGTGCCACAACATCACTGTAAGCAAAAGTGCCACGACATCACTGTAACCAGCACTCCCTCAACATCAGTGAAACCAATAATGCCACAACATCACTGTAACCAACAGTGCCACAACATCAACGTACCCAACAGTGCCACAACATCGATGTAACCAACAGTGCCACATAGTCACTTTAACCAACAGTGCCAAACATCACTGTAACCAAGAGTGCCACAACATTACTCTAACCAGCTGTGATAAACATCACTATAACCAACAGCGCCAAAACATCACTGTAACCAACAGTGCCAAAACATCTCTGTAAGCAACAGTGCCGCAACACCACTGGAACTACGAGGGCTACAACATCACTGTTACTAACAGTGCTACGTCACTGCAGCCAACAGTGCCACAACACCAATATAGCCAACAGTGCCACGGCATCACTGTAACCAACTGTGCCTCAACACAACTGTAACCAACAGTGCTACAACACCACTGTAACCAACAGTGCCACAGCATCACTGTAACAAACAGTGCCTCAACACCCCTGTAACCAACTGTGCCACAACACAACTGTAACCAACAGTGCCACAACACCACTGTAACAGTGCCACAATCATCACTGTAACCAACAGTACCACAACATCACTGTAACCAACATTGCCACAACATCACATCAGCCAACAGTGATACATCACCTGCAACCAACAGTGCCACAATATCACTGTAACCAACAGTGCCACAACATCACTGTAACCAGCACTCCCACAACATCAGTGAAACCAATAGAACCACATCACTGTAACCAACAGTGCAAAAACATCACTGTACCCAACAGTACCAGAACATCACTATAGCCAAAAAAGCCACATTATCACTGTAACCAACGTTACCAAATATCACTGTAACCAAGAGTGCCACAACATTACTCTAACCAACTGTGCAAAACATCACTAACAAACAGTGCCAAAACATCACTGTAACCAACAGTGCCGCAACATTACTGTGCGCAACAATGCCACAAAGTCACTGCAAACAACAGAGCCACAAAATCTCTAACCAACAGGTCCACAACATCACTCTAACCAACAGTGCCACAACATCACTAACCAAGTGCCACAACATCACTGTAACAAACAGTGCCACATCATTGTAACAAACAGTGCTACATCACTGTAACCTACAGTGCCACAACATAACTGTAATCAATAGTGCCACAACATCACTGTAACCAACCATGCCAATAACCTCATTCTAACAGTGCCAAAATATCACTGTAACTAACAGTGCCACAAAACCACTGCAACCAACAGTGCCACATCAACCAACAGTGCCACAACATCATTGTAACCAAGAGTGCCACAACGTAACTTTAATCAACAGTGCCTCAACACCACTGTAACCAACAGTGCCAAAACATCACTGTAACCAACAGTGCCAGCACATCACTATTACCAACAGTGCTACAACATCACTATATCCAACAGTGCCTCAATACCGCTGTAACAAACAGTGACACAATACAACTGTAACCAACAGTGCCACAATACCAATGTAACCAACAATGCCACAATACCACTGTAACCAAGAGTGCCACAATACCACTGTAACCAACAGTGCCAAAACACCACTGTATCCAACAGTGCCACTATACCATTGTAACCAACAGTGCCACAATACCACTGTAACCAACAGTGCCAGAACATCACTGTAACCAACAGTGCCACAACATCACTGTAACCAACAGTGCCACAATATCAGTGAAACCAATAGTGCCACAACATCACTGTAACCAACAGTGCCACAACATCAGTGTACCCAACACTGCTACAACATCACTGTAATCAACAATACCACATTATCACTGTATCCAACAGTGCCACAATACCACTGTAACCATCAGTGCCACAATACCACTGTAACCAACAGTGCCACATTACCACTGTAACCAACAGTGCCACAATACCACTGTAGCCAACAGTGCCACAATACCACTGTAACCAACAGTGCCAAAACACCACTGTAATCAACAGTGCCACAATACCACTGTAACCAACATTGTCACAGTACTACTGTAACCAGCAGTGCCACAACATCACTGTAACCAGCACTGCTATAACATCAGTGATCCAATAGTGCCACAACATCACTGTAACCAGCAGTGCCACAACATCAGTGTACCCAACAGTGCCACAACATCAATGTAACCAACAGTGCCACATCCTGTAACAACCAGTGCCAAACATTACTGTAACCAAGAGTGCTGCAACATTACTGTAACCAACTGGGTTAAACAGTGCCACAATACCACTGTAACCAACAGTGCCACAATACCACTGTAACCAACAGTGCCACAACATCACTGTAACCAACAGTGCCACAACACCACTGTAACCAGCACTACCACAACATCAGTGAAAATAATAGTGCCACAACACACTGTAACCAACAGTGCCACAACATCACTGTACCCAACAGTGCCACAACATCACTGTAACCAACAGTGCCACATTATCACTGTAACCAACAGTCCCAAACATCACTGTAACCAAGAGTACCACAACATTACTACAACCAACATCACTATAACCAACACTGCCAAAACATCACTGTAACCAACAGTGCCTCAAAATTACTGTAAACAACAGTGCCAAAATTTACATCACTGCAACCAACAGTGCCACAAAATCTCAGTAACCAACACGTACACAAAATCATTCTAACCAAAGTGCCACATCATTCTAACCTACAGTACCACAACATCACTGTAACCAAGTGCCACAACATCAGTGTAACCAACAGTGCCACATCACTGTAACCTACAATGCCAAGACATCACTGTAATCAATTGTGCCACAACATCACTGTAACCAACAGTGCCATAACATCACTCTAACTAACAGTGCCACAACCTCACTGGAACTAGCAGTGCCACAATATCACTAACTATCAGTGCCACAAAACTACTGTAACCAACAGTAACAACATCACTCTAACCAACAGTGCCACATCTCTCTAACCAACAGTGCCACATCATTGTAACCAACAGTGCCACAACCTCACTGTAACCAACAGTGCCACAACACCATTAACCAACGGTGCCACAACATCACTGTAACCAACAGTGCCACAACATCATTGTAACCAACAGTCCTACAAAATCATTGTAACCAACTGTGTCACAGCATCACTTTAACCAAAAGTGCCAAAACATCACTGAAACAGTAGCGCCACAACTTCAATGTAACCAACAGTGCCACATCACTCTAACCAACAGTGCCAAAACATCACACTAACCAACAGTGCCATAACACTACTGTAACCAATAGTGCCACAACACCACTGCAAACATCAGTGCCACAGCATCACTGTAACCATGATTGCCACAACACCACTGTAACCAACAGTGCCACAACGTCACTGTATCCAACAGTGCCAAAGTACTACTAACCAACAATGCCACAATACCACTGTAACCAACAGTGATACAATACCACTGTAGCCAACAGTGCCACAATACCACTGTTGCCAACAGTGCCACAATACCACTGTAACCAACAGTGCCAAAACACAACTGTAACCAACGGTGCCACAATACCACTGTAACCAACAGTACCACAATACCACTGGAACCAACAGTGCCACAACACTACTTTAACCAATAGTGCCACAACACCACTGTAACCAACAGTGCCACATTACCACTGTAGCCAACAGTGTAACAAAACAACTGTAAACAGTGCCAGAACTACTCCAAACAACATTCCCACAACACCACTGTGCCCAACAGTCCCACAATACCACTGTACCAAACAGTGCGACAACATCACTGTAACTAAAAGCGCCACAATACCTCTGTAACCAACAGTGCCACAACACCATTACAACCAAAAGTGCCAACATCACTGTAACTAACAGAGCCACAACACCACTGTAACCATAAGTCCCACAACACCATTGTACCCAACAGTGCCACAACACCAATGTAACCAACAGTGCCACAACACCACTGTAACTAATAGTGCCAAAACATTACTGTAGCCAACAGTGCCACAACATCACTGTAACCAACAGTGCCACATCACATCTGTAACCAAAACTGCCATATTCCACTGTAACCAACAGTGCCACAACAAATCTGTAACCAACAGTGCCACAACAAATCTGTAACCAATAGTGCCACAATACCACTGTAACCAACAGTGTCACAACACCAATGTAACAAACAGTGCCACGATACCACTTTCACCAGCAGTGCCACAATACCACTGTAACCAACAGTGCTGCAATACCACTATAACCAAAAGAGCCACAATACCATTGTAACCAACAGCGCCACAACATCACTGTAACCAACAGTGCCACAATACCACTGTATCCAACAGTGCCACTACATCACTGTAACCAACAGTGCCACAACACCACTGCAACCCGGACTACAACAATATCACTGTAACTAACAGTGCTACAACATCACTGTAGCCAACAGAATCACAACACCACTGTAACCAACAGTGCCAAAACATTACTGAAACCAGCTGTGCCCCAACACCACTGTAACCAATAGTGCCACAACACCACTGTAACAAACAGTGTCACAACCACTGTAACCAACAGTGCCATAACACCACTGTAACCAATAGTGCTACAACACCACTGTAAACAATAGTCCCACAGCATCACTGTAACCAACAGTGCCACAACACCACTGTAACCAACAGTGCCACAACGTCACTGTAACCAAAAGTGCCACAACACCACTGCAACCAGGACTACCACAACATCACTGTAACTAACAGTGCTACAACATCACTGTAGCCAACAGTATCACAACACCACTGTAACCAACAGTGCCACAGCATCACTGTAACGAGCTGTGACCCAACACCACTGTAACCAACAGTGTCACAACACCACTGTAATCAACAGTGCCATAACGCCACTGTAAACAATAGTGCCACAACACCACTGTAAACAACAGTGCCAAACCATCACTGTAACCAACAGAGCCACAACACCACTGTAACCAACAGTGCCACAACGTCACTGTAACCAACAGTGCCACAGTACCACTATAACCAACAGTGCCGCAATACAACTGTAGCCAAAAGTGCCACACTACCACTGTAACCAACAGTGGCAAAACACCACTATAACCAACAATGGCACAATACCACTATAACCAACAGTGCCACAATACCACTGTAACCAACCGTGCCACAACATCACTGTAACCAACAGTGCCACAACACCACTATAACCTACAGTGCCACAATACCACTGTAACCAACAATGCAACAAAACCACTGTAACCAACAGTGACAGAACACTACTCCAAACAACATTGTCACAACACCACTGTACCCAGCAGTGCTACAATACCACTGTACCCAACAGTGCAACAGCATCACTGTAACCATCAGCGCCACAATACCACTGTAATCAACAGTGCCACAATACCACTGTAACCAAAAGTGCCACAACATCACTGTAACCAACAGTACCACAACAGCACTGTAACCAACAGTGGCACAATTCCACTATAGCCAACAATGCAACAAAACCACTGTAACCAAAAGTGCGAGAACACTACTCCAAACAACAATGCCACAACACCACTGTACCCAACAGTGCCACAATACCACTGTACCCAGCAGTGCAACAACATCAATGTAACCAACAGTGCCACAATACCACTGTAATCAACAGTACACTGTAATCAGTGTAACCAAAAGTGCCACAACACCACTGTAACCAACAGTGCCACAACACCAATGTAACCATCAGTGCCACAACACCAATGTAACCAATAGTACCACAACGCCACTGTAACTAATAGTGCCACAATGCCACTGTAGCCAACAGTTCCACGTCACTGTAACCAACAGTGCCACATTATAACTGTAGCCAAAATTGCCACAATACCACTGTAACCAACATTGCCAGAGCCAAACTGTAACCAACAGTGCCACAATACCGCTGTAACCAACAGTGACACATCATCACTGTAACAAACAGTGCCAAAATACCGTTTTCACCAACATTGCCACACTACCACTGTAACCAACAGTGACACAACACCACTGTAACCAAAAGTGCCACAGCACCACTGTAACTAACAGAGCTACAACACCACTGTAACCAAAAGTGCCACAACACCAATGTAACCAACAGTGCCACAACACTACAGTAACTAATAGTGCCACAACACCACTGTAGCCAACAGTGCCACAACATCACTGTAACCAAAAGTAACAAATTACTACAACAGTGCCACGACCAAACTGTAACCAAAAGTGCCACAATACCACTGTAACCAACAGTGACAAACCACCACAGTAACAAACAGTGCCAAAATACCACTTTCACCAACAGTGCCACAATACAACTGTAAACAAAAGTGCCACAATACCACTAACCAACAGCGCCACAACAACACTGTAACCAGCAGTGCCACAATACCACTGTAACCAACAGTGCCACAACGTCACTGTAACCAACAGTGCCAGAACACCACTGCAAACAGGACTACCTCAACATCACTGTAACTAATAGTGTTACAACATCACTGTAGCCAATAGTGCCACAACACCACTGTAGCCAATAGTGCCACAGCATCACTGTAACCAACAGTGCCACAACACCACTGTAACCAACAGTGCCACAACACCACTGTAACCACTGTGTCACAACACCACTGTAACCAACAATGCCATAACACCACTGTAACCAATAGTGCCACAACACCACTGTAAGCAACAGTGCCACAGCATCACTGTACCAAACAGTGACACAACACCACTATAACCAACAGTACCACAACATCACTGTATCCAACAGTGCCACAATACCACTGTAACCATCAGTGCCACAATACCACTGTAACCAACAGTCCCATAATACCACTGTAACCAACAGTGCCACAATACCACTGTAACCAAAGTGCTACAAAACCACTGTAATGAACAGTGCCACAATACCATTGTAAACAACAGTGACACAATACCACTGTAACCAACAGTAGCACAATACCACTGTCACCAACAGTGCCACAATACCACTGTAACCAAAAGTGCCACAATACCAATGTAACTAACAGTGCCACAATACCACTGTAAACAACAGTGCCAAAACAACACTATAACCAACAGTGGCACAATACCACTGTAATCAACAGTGCCACAATACCACTGTAACCAACAGTGCCACATCACTGTAACCAACAGTGCCACAACACCACTGTAACCTACAGTGCTACAATACCACTGTAGCCAACAATGCAACAAAACCACTGTAACCAACAGTGCCACAATACCATTGTCACCAACAGTGCCACCACACCACTGTAACCAACAGTGCCCTAATACCACTGTAACTAACAGTGCCACAATACCACTGTAACCAACAGTGCCACAAAACCACTGTAACCAACAGTGCCACAATACCACACTAACCAACAGTGCCACAATACCACTGCAGGCAACAGTGCCACAATACCACTGTAACCAACAGTGCCAAAACAACACTATAACCAACAGTCGCACAATACCCCTGTAATCAACAGTGCCACAATACCACTGTAACCAACAGTGCCACAACATCACTGTAACCAAAAGTGCCACAACACCAATGTAACCTACAGTGTTACAATACCACTGTAGCCAACAATGCAACAAAACCACTGTAACCAACAGTGCCACAATACCATTGTCACCAACTGTGACACAACACCACTGTAACCAACAGTGCCCTAATACCACTGTAACTAACAGTGCCACAATACCACTGTAACCAATAGTGCCACAACACCACTGTAACCAAAAGTGCCACAACACCACTGTAACTAACTGTGCCACAACACCACTGTAACCAAAAGTGCCACAACACCACTGTAACCAACAGTGCCACAACACCAATGTAACCAACAGTGCCACAACACTACTGTAACTAATAGTGCCACAACACCACTGTAGCCAACAGTGCCACAACATCACTGTAACCAATAGTGCCACATTACTACTGTAACCAAAACTGCCACAATACCACTTTACCCAACATTGAAACAACCAAACTGTAACCAACAGTGTCACAATAGCACTGTAACCAACACTGACACAATACCACTGTAACCAACAGTGCCATAATACCACTGTAACCAACAGTGCCACAATACCACTGTAACCAACAGTGCCACAAAACCACTGTAACCAACAGTGCCATAATACCACTGTAGGCAACAGTGCCACAATACCACTGTAACCAACAGTGCCAAAACAACACTATAACCAACAGTGGCACAATACCACTGTAATCAACAGTGCCACAATACCACTGTAACCAACAGTGCCACAACATTACTGTAATCAATAGTGCCACAACACCACTGTAACCAATAGTGCCACAACACCACTGTAACCAACAGTGCCACAATACCACTGTAGCCAACAATGCAACAAAACCACTGTAACCAACAGTGCCACAATACCACTGTCACCAACAGTGCCACAATACCACTGTAACCAACAGTGCCACTATACCACTGTAACTAACAGTGCCACAATAACACTGTAACCAACAGTGCCACAAAACCACTGTAACCTACAGTGCCACAATACCACACTAACCAACAGTGCCACAATGCCACTGTAACCAACAGTGCCACAATACCACTGTAACCAACAGTGCCAAAACAACACTATAACCAACAGTGGCGCAATACCACTGTAATCAACAGTGCCACAATACCACTGTAACCAACATTGCCACAACATCACTGTAACCAACAGTGCCACAACACCACTGTAACTTACAGTGCCACAATACCACTGTAGCCAACAATGCAACAAAACCACTGTAACCAACAGTACCAGAACACTCTCCAAACAACATTGCCACAAAACCACTGTACCCAACAGTGCCACAACACCAATGTACCTAACAGTACAACAGCATCACTGTAACCAACAGCGCCACAATACCACTGTAATCAACAGTGCCACAACACAACTGTAAACAAAAGTGCCACAACACCACTGTAACTAACTGTGCCACAACACCCCTGTAACCAAAAGTGCCACAACACCACTGTAACCAACAGTGCCACAACACCAATGTAACCAACATTGCCACAACACTAGTGTAACTAATAGTGCCAAAACACCACTGTAACCAACAGTGCCACAACATCACTGTAACCAATAGTGCCACATTACTACTGTAACCAAAACTGCCACAATACCACTTTACCCAACAGTGGAACAACCAAACTGTATCCAACAGTGCCACAATAGCACTGTAACCAACACAGACACAATACCACTTTAACCAACAGTGTCACAATACCACTGTAACCAACAGTGCCATAATACCACTGTAGCCAGCAGTGCCACAATACCACTGTAACAACAGTGCCACAAAACCACTGTAACCAACAGTACCACAATACCACACTAACCAACAGTGCCACAATACCACTGTAACCAACAGTGCCACAATACCACTGTAACCAAAAGGTCCACAATACAACTGTAACCAACAGTGCCACAACATCATTGTAACCAGCAGTGCCACAATACCACTGTAACCAACAGTGCCACAAAACCACTGTAACCAACAGTACCACAATACCACACTAACCAACAGTGCCACAATACCACTGTAGGCAACAGTGCCACAATACCACTGTAATCAACAGTGCCACAATACCACTGTAACCAACAGTGCCACAACATTACTGTAACCAACAGTGCCACAACATCACTGTAACCTACAGTGCCATAATATCACTGTAGACAACAATGCAAAATACACTGTAACCAACAGTGCCACAATACCACTGTCACCAACAGTGCCAAAATACCACTGTAACCAACAGTGCCAGTATACCAGTGTAACAAACAGTGCCACATTACCACTGTAACCAACAGTGCCACAAAACCACTGTAAACAACAGTGTCACAATACCACTGTAAACAACAGTGCCAAAGCAACACTATAACCAACAGTGGCACAATACCACTGTAATCAACAGTACCGCAATACCACTGTAACCAACAGTGCCACAACATAACTGTAACCAACAGTGCCAAAACACCACTGTAACCTACAGTGCCACAATACCACTGTAGCCAACAATGCAACAAAACCATTGTAACCAACAGTGCCAGAACACTCCAAACAACATTGCCACAACACCACTGTACTCAACAGTGCCACAACACCACTGTACCTAACAGTACAACAACATCACTGTAACAAACAGAGCCACAATACCACTGTAATCAACAGTGATAACAACACCACTGTAACCAAAACTGCCACAACACTACTGTAACTAACAGTGCCACAACACTGTAACCAACAGTGCCACAACACCAATGTAACCAACAGTGCCACAACACTACTGTAACTAATAGTGCCACAACACCACTGTAGCCAACAGTGCGACAACATCACTGCAACCAACAGTGCCACATTACTACTGCAACCAAAACTGCCACAATACCACTACCCAACACTGGAACAACCAAACTGTAACCAACAGTGCCACAATAGCACTGTAACCAACACTGACAGAACACCACTGTAACTAACAGTGCCAAAATACCACTGTAGCCAACAATGCAACAAAACCACTGTAACCAACAGTGCCACAATACCACTGTAATCAACAGTGCCACTATACCACTGTAACTAACAGTGCCACAATACCACTGTAACCAACAGTGCCACAAAACCACTGTAACCAACAATGCCACAATATCACACTAACCAACAGTGCCACAATACCACTGTAAACAACAGTGCCACAATACCACTGTAACCAACAGTGCCAGAACAACACTATAACCAACAGTGGCACAATACCACTGTAATCAACAGTGCCACAATACCACTGTAACCAGCAGTGCCACAACATCACTGTAACCAACAGTGCCACAACACCACTGTAACCTACAGTGCTACAATACCACTGTAGCCAACAATGCAACAAAACCACTGTAACCAACAGTGCCACAATACCACTGTCACCAACAGTGCCACAATACCACTGTAACTAACAGTGCCACAATACCACTGTAACCAACAGTGCCACAAAACCACTGTAACCAACAGTGCCACAATACCACACTAACCAACAGTGCCACAATACCACTGCAGGCAACAGTGCCACAATACCACTGCAGGCAACAGTGCCACAATACCTCTGTAACCAACAGTGCCAAAACACTATAACCAACAGTGGCAAAACACCACTGTAATCAACAGTGCCACAATACCACTATAACCAACAGTGCCACAACATCACTGTAACCAACAGTGCCACAACACCACTGCAAACCCGGACTACCACAATATCACTGTAACTAACAGTGCTACAACATCACTGTAGCCAACAGAATCACAACACTACTGTAACCAACAGTGCCACAACATTACTGAAACCAGCTGTGCCCCAACACCACTGTAACCAACAGTGCCACAACACCACTGTAACAAACAGTGTCACAACCACTGTAACCAACAGTGCCATAACACCACTATAACCAATAGTGCTACAACACCACTGTAAACAATAGTCCCACAGCATCACTGTAACCAACAGTGCCACAACACCACTGTAACCAACAGTGCCACAACGTCACTGTAACCAAAAGTGCCACAACACCACTGCAACCAGGACTACCACAACATCACTGTAACTAACAGTGCTACAACATCACTGTAGCTAACAGGATCACAACACCACTGTAACCAACAGTGCCACAGCATCACTGTAACGAGCTGTGACCCAACACCACTGTTCCCAACAGTGCCAAAATACCACTGTAACCAACAGTGTCACAACACCACTGTAATCAACAGTGCCATAACGCCAATGTAACCAATAGAGCCACAACACCACTGTAAACAACAGTGCCAAACCATCACTGTAACCAACAGAGCCACAACACCACTGTAACCAACAGTGCCACAACGTCACTGTAACCAACAGTGCCACAGTACCACTATAACCAACAGTGCCGCAATACTACTGTAGCCAAAAGTGCCACACTACCACTGTAACCAACAGTGGCAAAACACCACTATAACCAACAATGGCACAATACCACTATAACCAACAGTGCCACAATACCACTGTAACCAACCGTGCCACAACATCACTGTAACCAACAGTGCCACAACACCACTGTAACCTACAGTGCCACAATACCACTGTAACCAACAATGCAACAAAACCACTGTAACCAACAGTGACAGAACACTACTCCAAACAACATTGTCACAACACCACTGTACCCAGCAGTGCTACAATACCACTGTACTCAACAGTGCAACAACATCACTGTAACCATCAGCGCCACAATACCACTGTAATCAACAGTGCCACAATACCACTGTAACCAAAAGTGCCACAACATCACTGTAACCAACAGCACTGTAACCAACAGTGGCACAATTCCACTATAGCCAACAATGCAACAAAACCACTGTAACCAAAAGTGCGAGAACACTACTCCAAACAACAATGCCACAACACCACTGTACCCAACAGTGCCACAATACCACTGTACCCAGCAGTGCAACAACATCAATGTAACCAACAGTGCCACAATACCACTGTAATCAACAGTACACTGTAACCAGTGTAACCAACAGTGCCACAACACCAATGTAACCAACAGTGCCACAACACCAATGTAACCAATAGTGCCACAACGCCACTGTAACTAATAGTGCCACAATGCCACTGTAGCCAACAGTTCCACGTCACTGTAACCAACAGTTCCATATTATAACTGTAGCCAAAATTGCCACAATACCACTGTAACCAACATTGCCAGAGCCAAACTGTAACCAACAGTGCCACAATACCGCTGTAACCAACAGTGACACAACATCACTGTAACAAACAGTGCCAAAATACCGTTTTCACCAACATTGCCACACTACCACTGTAACCAACAGTGACACAACACCACTGTACCAAAAGTGCCACAGCACCACTGTAACTAAAGTGCCACAACACCACTGTAACCAACAGTGCCACAACACCAATGTAACCAACAGTGCCACAAACACTACTGTAACTATTAGTGCCACAACACACTGTAGCCAACAGTGCCACAACATCACTGTAACCAATAGTGCCACATACTACTGTAACCAAAACTGCCACAATACCACTTTACCCAACAGTGAACAACCAACACTGTAACCAACAGTGTCACAATAGCACTGTAACCAACATGCACACAAACCACTGTAACCAACAGTGCCAAAACCACTGTAACAACAGTGCCACAAACCACTGTAACCAACAGTGCCACATACCACTGTAACCAACAGTGCCAAACATACACTGTAACCAACAGTGCCACAATACCACTGTAATCAACAGTGCCACAATACACACGTAACCAACAGTGCACAACACCACTGTAACCAACAGTGCCACAACACTGTAACCAACAGTGCCACAATACCACTGTAACCAACATGCCACAAAACTACTGTAAACAACAGTGCCACAATACCACTGTAACCAACAGTGCCAAAACAGCACTATAACCAACAGTGGCACAATACCACTATAATCAACAGTACCGCAATACCAACACTGACACAACACCACTTTAACTAACAGTGCAAAAATACCACTGTAACCAACAGTGCCACAATACCACTGTAACCAACAGTGCCACAATACCACTGTAACCAACAGTGCCACAATACCGCTGTAACCAAAAGGGCCACAATAGCACTGTAACCAACAGTTCCACAACATCACTGTAACCAGCAGTGCCACAATACCACTGTAACCAACAGTGCCTCAACATCACTGTAACCAACAGTGCCACAACACCACTGTAACCTACAGTGCCACAATACCACTGTAGCCAACAATGCAACAAAACCATTGTAACCAACAGTGCCTGAACACTCCAAACAACATTGCCACAACACCACTGTACCCAACAGTGCCACAACACCACTGTACTTAACAGTACAGCAACATCACTGTAACAAACAGCGCCACAATACCACTGTAATCAACAGTGCCACAACACCACTGTAACCAAAAGTGCCACAACACCACTGTAACCAACAGTGCCACAACACCAATGTAACCAACAGTGCCACAACACTGGTGTAACTAATAGTGCCACAACACCACTGTAACCAACAGTGCCACAACATCACTGTAACCAACAGTGCCACATTACTACTGTAACCAAAACTGCCACAATACCACTACCCAACAGTGGAACAACCAAACTGTAACCAACAGTGCCACAATAGCACTGTAACCAACACTGACACAACACCACTTTAACTAACAGTGCAAAAATACCACTGTAACTAACAGTGCCACAATACCACTGTAACCAACAGTGCCACAATACCACTGTAACCAACAGTGCCACAATACCACTGTAACCAAAAGGGCCACAATAGCACTGTAACCAACAGTTCCACAACATCACTGTAACCAGCAGTGCCACAATACCACTGTAACCAACATTGCCACAACCTCACTGTAACCAACAGTGCCACAACACCACTGCAACCAGGACTACCAAAACATCACTGTATCAGACAGTGCTACAAAATCATTGTAGCCATCAGTGCCACAACACCACTGTAACCAACAGTGCTACAACACCACTGTAACTAACTGCGCCAAAACACCACTAAAACCAACAGTCCCACAACACCACTGAAACCAAAAGTGCCACAATAACACTGTAACCAAAAGTGCCATAACATCACTGTAACCAACAGCGCCGCAACATCACTGTAACCAGCAGTGCCAAAATAAAACTGTAACCAACAGTGCCAGAACACCACTGTAACCGACAGTGCCACAGTACCATTGTAATCAACAGTGCCACAACACCACTATAACCAACAGTGCCACAATATGACTGTAACCAACAGTGCCACAATACCACTAATCAACAGTCCATAAAACCACTAACCAACAGTGCCACAACACCACTGTAAACAACAGTGCCAAAATACTATTGTAACCAACACTGACACAACCGCTGTAACTAACGGTGCCACAACATCACTGAAACCAACAGTGCCACAACACCCCTGTAACCAACAGTGCCAAAACATCACTCTAACCAACAGTGCCACAACATCACTGTTACCAACATTGCCACAACATCACTGTAACCAACAGTGCCACAACATCACTGTAACCAACAGTCACAACATTACTAGAACCGACAGTGCCACAATATTACTGTAACCAACAGTGCCACATCATTGTGACCAACAGTGCCACAACACCTCTGTAACCAACAGTGCCACAACATCACTGTAACCAACAGTTCCAAAACATCGCCGTAACATCAGTGCCACAACATCAATATAACCAATAGTGCCACGACATCATTGTAAGCAACAGTGCCACATCACTAACCAACAGTGCCACACAATTACTCTAACCAACAGCGCCACAACACCACTGTAACCAATAGTTCCACAACACCACTGTAAACATCAGTGCCACAGCATCACTGTAACCAACAGTGCCACAACACCGCTGTAACCAACAGTGCCACAACGTCACTGTATCCAACAGTGCCACAACATCACCAACCAACAGTGCTACATCACTGTAACCAACAGTGCAACAACATCACTGTAACCAGCAGTGCCACAACATCACTGAAACCAATAGTTCCGCAACATCACTGTAACCAACATTGCCAGAACATCACTGTACCCAACAGTGCCACAATATCACTGTGACCAACAGTGCCACATCATCATCGTAACCAACAGTGCCAAACATCATTGTAACCAACAGTGCCACAACATCACCATAACCAACTGTGCCAAACATCACTATAACCAACAGTGCCAAGATATCACTGTAACCAACAGTGCCGCAACATTACTGTAAGCAACAGTGCCACAACATCACTGCAACCAACAGTGCCACAAAATCACTGTAACCAACAGGTCCACAACATCACTGTAACCAAAATGCCACAACATCACGTAACCTACAGTGCCACAACTTCACTCGAACCAACATCACCGTAACCAACAGTGACACAACATCACTGTTACCTACAGTGCCACAACATCACTGTAATCAATAGTGTCATAAAATCACTACCTAACAGTGCCACAACATTACTGTAACTAACAGTGCCACAATATCACTGCAACTAACAGTGCCACAACACCACTGTAACCAACAGTGCCATAACACCACTGTAACCAACAGTGCCACAACATCATTGTAACCAACGGTGCCACAACATCACTGTAACTAACAGTGTCACATCACTGTAACCAAAAAGTGCCACAACAACACTGTTGCCAATATTGCCACATCACTAACCAAGAGTGCCACTACATCACTGTAACCAAAAGTGCCACATTACTGAAACCAACAGTGCCAAAACATTACTGTAACCAACAGTGCCACATCACTAACCAACAGTGCCACAACACCAGTGTAACCAATAGTGCCACAACACCCCTGTAAGCATCAGTGCCACAGTATCACTGTAACCAACAGTTCCACATCACTGCAACCAACAGTGCCACTTCACTTTATCCAACATTTCCATAACATCACTTAAACCAACATCACTGTAACCAACAGTGCCATAACACCACTGTAACTAACAGACACACCACTGTAACCAAAAGTGCCACAACACCACTGTAACCAACAGTGCCAGAACATCACTGCAACCATTGCTGTCGGCAGTACCAACTTGACCAGTGTAGCCAACTGTGTTGGCAATTTGACATTTACTCGATACCATCACCACTACCGGTTTTCATACCCTCACCACTACCGGCTATATAACCAGTAATGATACCATGATCACTACCGGCAATATAACTGGTTTTCATACAATAATCACCACCGGCTATATAACCAGTATCGATACCATCACCACTACCGGCTATATAACCGGTTTTCATACCATCACCACTACCGGCTATATAACCAGTGTTGATACCATCACCACTACCGGCTATATAACCGGTGTTCATACCATCACCACTACCGGCTATATAACCGGTGTTCATACCATCGCCACTACCGGCTATATAACCAGTATTGATACCATCACCACTACTGGCTATATAACCGGTGTTCATACCATCACCACTACCGGCTAGTTCTGGCCATGAGTATATGAAAAGCTTTGTATTCTAGTTCTAACCATAAGAAGGTGAAAAGCTTAGTATTCTAGTTCTGGGCACAAGTAGGAGGTGAAAAGCTTAGTATTCTAGTTCTGACCATAAGTAGGATGTGAAAAGCTTAGTATTCTAGTTCTTGTCATAAGTAGGAGAAGAAAAGCTTAGCATTCTAGTTCTAGTAGAAAGCTTGGTAGATAATTCGTAATGCCATAACACCACTGTAACTAACAGAGACAGAACACTGCAACTAGGAGTGCCACAACAACACTGTAACCAACAGTGCCACAACTCCACTGTAACTAACAGCGCCAGAACATCACTGTTTTAACATTTAGCAGTAGACATCTCATTCCCAGGACGGTCTTCCTAATATGGTATACTGGCAATAGATTTGGTACAGTGTCAACTTCCAAGTTTCTCCACACAAATTCCTTGAGACCTTTTATCATTGTCATTATCATCATTACTTTTCATTTACTTGGTTTGAATTTCATTCCTCATATATCACAGTTGATGCAAACCCCTCATGATCTGTGCAGCATCAGAAAGATATTGGATTAGGATCATCATCTGCCAGGCCCCATAAATCTCGGTAAAAGCTGCTCAGTTTCATTCTTAGAAAGTTCTAGAGAAAGCAGGGAGTGCTGTTGCACTGGTTTGTTGAAAGTGGAAATTAAATTTGGAAATGTATATAGGTATACAGTAGAGAACGCTGCAATTAAACTCAGAAAATGAGACATTGTTAACAATGGACTAAATGTCACATGACAACCTGAAATGAGCGGAAGCTATAAGAAAAGATATGCTTATTTAGGTGTGATATTCATGTTTCATTTCTTGTTTGATAGCGTCGGTAGCGTTGCTTTTCATACTCTACTTTTGTTTACATAATGGGAGCTATTGAGGTGCTGGCAACACAATAGTCATGTGAGTTAATTTACGTTAAGAATGATAGGATGTATATCCTAGTTATAACTTAAGTAATACTTTACTATAGCTAAGAAGTGATATGTTCTTGGCTTAAAAAGCAACCATGGAGAAGGTGCTGCACAGCTTGGATGTTGACCCCCAGCTCTCCAACAGCAGTGGAGTGGCGACATTGGTACAGAACTGTATTGTGCAGTGTGGGGATAGGCCATGCACCAGACCAGTTCAGAACACTAGTGAACTGTGTGCAAAGACTTGCACTCTGTTATAACTACTCTAGAAAACTTGTATGTGAAGACTCCCAATGAAATTTTGGTAGACGCTTGCAACAAGGCAACAAAGGCCAGGTGAATCATGAGATGATTTTTCAGAGAACTACGTCAGTTGAGTAAAGACTGTAACCTTGATGCAGTCAGTGGAGAACAGTATTGTGAAGAATGCCTTCATCAATGGCATTGTCTTGCCTTCAATACGTTAATCTCTTTAAATGCTTATTAACAAGCTTATTCCTTAGACTTGGCACAATGCAATGCTGATGCCTTCCTCTCCCCAGACTGCTATACTGAATCCACGAACCCTTGAAGAGGATTTTTTGGCATGTATTAAGGAAAGGAGCATACCTGATGATTCTTCATTTTCTTCTGAGAGAACTGCAGTGGCTGCTACTTCTATGGTGGCCCTTACCATGTTCATAATCGCTGGGTGGCACGTGAAGCCACGTGCAATAAGTGCACCAAGATGGGGCATTGTGCTCGAGTGTGCAAGATCAGAACCCCGTCATGCTCAATAGCAACTGTATTCGGCAACGATTACCAATATTCCTCAGGGTCTTTCACAGGCCACAACTTCAGTAACCATTGATGGTTGGAAGGTGTGCTGTAATGCAGTACTGACAGGGAGTGAAAGTACATCCAGCAAGGAAGGGCATCACTATGGTTCAGAAATCTCTGAACACCAATTTCTCTAGGATATGTTATAGTTGATCAGTCATATCCAGCTTCATGACCTATGTTCTGACTTCCAGCGACTGCATCTAAGTGTGAAATTTGTATTTGGTGGACCGAGGCCTGAGCTGGTGTGTTCCTTTTCTCGTGCAAAGTTCGCCTGTTGCCCAGCGGAGAGACATTTTATGCCCTTCACGTTGCCTCTGCCGTTCATGTTCTCTCTGCCAACAATGTATTAAGGCAACAAATGTTTGGACACTCATTTACCTTAATTGAAAATTTCAATTTCATTTGTCAATCACTGAAATTCTACTTAATTGATATAAGGTCACCGCGCATGTCCGCTGGGGAGCAGTGGTGGACTGACTAACTTGGCGTCTATCATTATGTTTACCTGATCTGCTTTGTGCATACAGACGAACAATAAAGTATTCCACTAGATTTTAAAAAACACTTCCATTGTGAACACTTGGAGAGAAAAGCACTCCAACAAACACTGCTACCAGAAACAGCATTTAACATATATTTAACCAACAAGCCAACTACCATTGCCTTGCCTTGCGCAGTGTCACCGCGCATGTAGTTATGGCTACCTCCGCTAGGGAGCAGTGGTGGATTAACTAACTTGGCGTCTATCATTATGAAATAATAATACGGTATTGCATTGAATTTAAAAAACACCCGCACAAAAACTGCTTGATAGTTAGTAGACAAAAAACTTTCAAGGCCACCAGAAACAGCGCAATACACCATACACCAAAATTAATTATATATGTATACTGAAAGTAAAGTTAAATGAAACTCTACTTTCATTCTAAAGGAAACCAAAATGGCATCCAAGCTAGAAGTGTAATCCTTCCTCCGCATCTATTCGCCAAATAAAAGCTTAAAGAAGCCCACTTGTCTAGCAAAAAGGCAGATAAACCGGCAGATAAACCTTACCATATCGCTGAACAGTCTGACTTACCGAAAAGACGAGTGGACACTACATCAGAAGAAACAGACTTGAAATACAGAGCGTAAGAACACATCCTTCTTCGGAGACAAACAGATACAAAGAAACGTAATTAAAAGAATTTGTGATGCTTGAAGTAACGCCATCTGGAAAAGCGATTCAAAACTATCAGAAAACGGGAAATATCTTATCCATCAAAAAAAACGGGAAACTTTTCCTATATATTCAAATGTGCCATAATATCTGCATTGAATTTGTTCTATTTTTTTGTGGAAAACAATATAAACTTGACATTTTGTTAAATGACTAGCGATTTAGAATTACCTGGTACTCTTATATTTCACTTCATTTCTAAATGATATGATAAAAGAAAACAAATGATCGTGTGATATTTATTTGCCGCGATACAATATTGATAAATATATATATATTTTTTTTTTCATCTTATAGGAGATAGTCTCAAAAATGCATATTGACATTCACATGCAAGCACAAGCAGTCATATATCTATCATGTCTTTAAAGAATGGAAAAAGGATGTAAAATAATGACCAAGTCTATTCACAAATTCTTAGAACTTAACAACTTGATATTTAAGAGAATTTCCTTGAAAATGAAAACAAGCAATAATATGAAACAACAGAAGATATCTATTAATATCTGAAACATTGCTAAAATTTAAAATCATAAATGGCATGTGGCATTGTTTTAATACCATACCACATGCCATTTATGATTTTAAATTGTAAAATAACACAAACTGTGTTCCTTTTCTCGTACAAAATTCGACTGTTTCCTTGCCTCTGCCGCTCATGTTCTCTCTTCCAACTATAAAAAAAACCGTTTACAAGGAATGGACACTAAATGAGTGGTAATTGAAATTGAAATTTTCAATGTAGACAAACATTTACATAATGTACAATGAAATTGTACATAATTGATATAATTGCTTGTACATTGCTTACTCTGATGCAGGTATTTCATTCTCTCCGCATCATTCATCATTCTTGCCATTTTTGACTGCTGTCAGCTTTCCTGGCAACATGAAATCTTAAAAGGATCCGGTGTTCTATTACTGTTTGTATATTGCACACTTAAAAAAAATGTCATTCGAATAAGCTAAATCATCAATTTAGTAAAATCACGTGAACTGTAATAATGTATATGACCGTAATAACGTGAACTGTAATAACGTATATGGCCTGTAACCTGCGTTTTCTGGTTGTGGTTTTTACCGCATATCCTTGTGATAAATTTATCAAGTATATCCAGCGATGACGAGGTTCCATCAATTTGCCTTGTGCAATGTCACCGCGCATGTAGTTATGGCGACCTCCGCAAGGGAGCAGTGGTGGATTGACTAACTTGGCGTCTATCATTATGTTTATCCTGATACCCTGCTTTGTGCATACAGACAAATAATAAAGTATTCCACTTTCATTGTGAGCACTTGGAGTGAGAAGCACTTCTACAAACACTTCTACCAGAAACAGCACAACATATATTTAACAAACAAGCCAACTACCATTGCCTTGCTTTGCGCAGTGTCACTGCGCATGTAGTTATGGCTACCTCCGCTAGAGAGCAGTGGTGGTTTGACTAACTTGGCGTCTATCATTATGAAATAATACAGTATTGCATTGAATTTAAAAAACATGGAGTGAAAAACACCATTACAAACAGTGCACCAAAATTAATTATATATGTATACTGAAAGTTAAATGAAACTCTACTTTCATTCTAAAGGAAACAATAATGGCATCCAAGCCAGAAGTGTAATCCTTTCTCCGCATGTATGCGCGAAATAAAAGCAAAAAGGCAGATAAACCTTACCAAATCGCTAAATAGTCTGATTTACCGAAGACACTACAACATCAGAAGAAATAGGCTTGACGACACATACAAGACTAGATACAAATGGCGGTCCTGCTCAAGACAAACAGATACAAAGAAACGTAATTAAAAGAATTTATGATGCTTGAAGTAACGCCATCTGGAAGATCGATTCAAAACTATTAGAAAACCGGAATTATCTCATCCATCAAAGAAAACGGGAAACTTTTCCTACATATATTTTTTGTGGTATGAATGTTATCTTTTGCTTTAGCGATGGGAAACAATATAAACTTGACATTTTGTTAGAATTTTGTTAGAATTTTTTAATGCTTTTACATTTCACCTCATTTCTAAATGATATGATAAAGGGAAACAAATGATAGTGTGATATTCATTTGGCGCAATACATAATTGATAAATATATATATATGAGGACATTTTGTTTTCATCTTACAGGAGACAGTCTGACAAAAATGCATATTGACATTCACATTCACAAGTAATCATATATCTATCATGTCTTTAAAGAATGGAGAGAGGATGTAAAATAATGACCAAGTCAATTCACAATCTTTCAAAACAACCTGATATTCAAGAGTATACATGGAAATATATTGTCATACTCGTTCAAAATGAAAACGAGCAATAATATGAAACAACAGAAGACACCTATTGATGATATCTGAAATTGATTTGTACACTATAAAACAATGCCACATGCCATTTATGATTTTAAACTGTAAAACAATACGATCCAGAATCAAAGTCTCACCGGCATTCCCAGCTGCTGTGTTCCTTTTCTCGTGCAAAATTCAACTGTTTCCCAGCGTAGAGACGTTTTATGCCCTTCATCTTGCCTCTGCCGCTCATGTTCTCTCTGCCAACTATAAAAAAAAAAAAACGTTTAGAAGGAATGGACACTCATTTGTCTACATTGAAAATTTCAATTTCAATTATCAAACATGTACATAATTGTATAACATACAAAGCTCCATCAGCCAGGATCGAACCTGGGACCCCTTGTGCAAGAGGCAGGCATGTAACCGCTAGGCTAAGGGACTTATACGTATAAATAGGAAACAACTATTCGAAGTACTAAGTACTCGAATACCCTTCGTCTCACTATGGTGAGCAATGGGGTCTACCGGTTGTTTCCGAACAGAACACATAGCCAACTGAGAGCGTTTTACCGAATCTGACTGTACAACGCGGAGTTCTATGAATACGAATAAAATGTATATGAACGTGCACATACAAAGCTCCATCAGCCAGGATCGAACCTGGGACCCCTTGTGCAAGAGGCAGGCATGCTAACCGCTAGGCTAAGGGATTGTATAAATAGGACACAACTATTCGAAGTACTAAGTACTCAATACCCTTCGTCTCACTATGGTGAGCAACGGGATCTATCGGTTGTTTCCCAACAGAACACATAGCCAGCTGAGAGCGTTTTACCGAATCTGACTGTACAACGCGGAGTTATATGAATACGAATAAAGTGCATATGAACGCGCACCTTCATAGAACATACAAAGCTCCATCAGCCAGGATCGAACCTGGGACCACTTGTGCAAGAGGCAGGCATGCTAACCGCTAGGCTAAGGGACTGTATAAATAGGAAACAACTATTCGAAGTACTAAGTACTCAATACCCTTCGTCTCACTATGGTGAGCAATGGGGTCTACCGGTTGTTTCCGAACAGAACACATAGCCAGCTGAGAGCGTTTTACCGAACCTGACTGTACAACGCGGAGTTCTATGAATACGAATAAAGTGTATATGAACGTGCACCTTCATAGAACATACAAAGCTCCATCAGCCAGGATCGAACCTGGGACCCCTTGTGCAAGAGGCAGGCATGCTAACCGCTAGGCTAAGGGACTGTATAAATAGGACACAACTATTCGAAGTAGTAAGTACTCGAATACCCTTTGTCTCACTATGGTGAGCAACGGGATCTATCGGTTGTTTCCGCGTTCATATACACTTTATTGGTATACATAATTGTATATAATTGATATAATGTTTCCAGATACGTTGATTACTCTGATGCAGGTATTTCATTCTCTCCGCATCATTCATCATTCTTGCCAAGTTTGACTGCTGTCAGCTTTCACTGGCAACATGAAACTTTAAAAGGACCTGGTGTTCTATTGCTGTTTGTATATTGCTCACATAAGACAAAAAAGCGTCATCCAAATAAGCCACTTCATCAATTTAGTAAAACCACATGAACTGTATTAACGTATGTGGCCGGTTAATAATAAGCTGTAACCTGAGTGAATATACTTCTAGGTTTTCTGGTTGTGGTTTTTACCGTATATACATCTAACTAAAAAAATAATTTTCTTTTAATAAATTTATCAGGTATATCCTGGATAGCGAGGATACATCAATTGCCGGTCCGGCCATCACGATTTCCACTACCATTGTTCAGAAGAGTGAGGTTAGCATTGATCATGATATTAACCATTTATTCCTTACTGGCGTCTGAAAACTTGTCTTCTGAAACTACTTTACCATGAGATAATTGATTAACAAGCCTTGTGCTTTACCTTATGCAGTGTCACCGCGAATGTAGTTATAGCTACCTCCACTAGGGAGCAGTGGTGGATTGACTAACTTGGCGTCTATCATTATGAAATGATAATAAAGGATTCCATTGAATTTAAAAAAAAACACGTAGTGAACAACACAACAAACACTGTTTCATAGTGTAACCGCGTATGTAGTTATGGCTAACTCCGCTAGGGAGCAGTGGTGGTTTGACTAACTTGGCGTCTATCATTAAGAAATAATAATAAAGTATTGCATTGAATTTAAAAAAAAACCCGGAGTGAAAAACGCCTCAAGAAAAGGTGCTTTATAATTAGTAGACAATAAACTTTCAAGGCTACGAGAAAGTTAAATGAAACTATATTTAGTTCTAAAGGAAACCGAAATGACATCCAAGCCAGAAGTGTAACCCTTCTTCCGCATCTATAAGCGAAATAAAAGCTCAAGGAAGCCCACTTGTCTAACAAAAAGGCAGATAAACCTTACCATATCGCTAAATAGTCTGACTTACCGAAAAGTGGAGTAGACACTACATCAGAAGAAACAGATTTGAAATTCAGAGCGTTCTTAACACACCCTTCTTCGGAGACGACACATACAAGAATTTGCGATGCTTGAAGTAATGCTATCTGGAAGAGCGATTCAAAACTATTAGAAAACGGGAAACTTTTCCTATATATTCAAATGTGCCATTCATGTAACATTCATTTGTGGTATGAATGTTATCTTGGAAACCAATATAGACTTGACATTTTGTTAAATGACTAGTGATTTAAAATTCCCTAATACTCTTACATTTCACTTCATTTCTAAATGATATGATAAAAGGAAACAAATGATTGTGTGATATTTAATTGGCGCAATACATTATTGATAAATCAGGACATTTTGTTTTCATCTTATAGTAGACAGTCTAACAAAAATGCATATGCAAGCACGTCTTAAAGGATGTAAAATAATGACCAAGTCTATTCGCAATCTTTTAAAACTTAACTACCTGATATTTGAGTATTTCTATTTACATGGAACTCATTGAAATTGAAAACAAGTAATAATATGAAACAATAGAAGACACATTTATTATCTGAAACATTACCAAAATTGATTTTGAAATAATTCAAGAACCACGTGCCATTTACAATTTTAAATCATAAAAAACACATCTTTTTGAACACTGCTTCAGATCAGAAGCGTGTTCATTCCCAGCTGGTGTGCTCCTTTCCTCATGCAAAATTCGCCTGTTGCCGCTGCCGTTCATGTTTCTACCAAAAATAAAATAAAACCATGTTTACAAGGAATGAACACATTTGTCTTAATTGAAAATTTCAATTTCAATTGTCAATCTTTTACACAATTTACAATAATTGATATAATGCTTCCAGATACAGATACAGGTGTTTCATTCTCTACGCATCATTATCATTCTTACGACATTTAACTGCTGTCTGGTTTCACTGGCGACATGAAGTTTTAAAAGGACTATGTGGTCTGTTACTCTTTTTATATTGCACAATTTAATGAAACTATGTGAACTGTATATAGTTGTTCCAGGATGAACAATCAACCTATAAGCTGTCTCTTTCTACTGAGTTTAATGGTTCTCGACGTTTACTGGTTGTGGTCTTTACACTAAGTACATCTAACTAAAAAAGATGTTTTACTTGTAATAAATTTATATCCATCGTATATCCATCGATGACGATGTCATCACGATTTCCATTACCATTGTTCAGAAGAGTGAGATTGGCATTGATCATGATATTAACCATTTGTTCCCTACTGGCGTCTGCCCATGTACTCATTACGATGAGATAATCCGTCTTCGAAGACGACATATACAAATGGCGGCCGTGCTCAAGAAAAACAAATACAAAGAAGCGCACTTAAAAGAATTTGTGATGCTTGCAGTAGAGCGATTCCAAAGTATTAGAAAACGAGATATATTTTATCCATCAAAGAAAACGGGAAATTTTAAGATTGTCTTAGCTATTCAAATATACCATAATATCTTTGTATGGTATAAATGCTTTTAGCTTTAGCAATGGAAAATAATATACACTTAACATCTTGTTAAATGACTAAAACTATCATATATCTTTTTTATATTCTTTGTTCTGGTCATTTATCGTGATTTTAGATTTTCTAATACTTTTATATTTCACTTCATTTCTAATGATTGTGTGATATTTATTTGACACAATACATAAATATATATCAGGACATTTTGTTTTCATCCTATAGTAGACAGTCTAACAAAAATGCATATGCAAGCACAAGTCTTCAAAGATGTCAATTCGCAATCTTTTCAAACTTAACAACCTGATATTTGAGTATTTCATATTTACATGGAAATATATTTAGTCATACTTGTTGAAATTGAAAACAAGTAATAATATGAAACAATAGAAGACACATATTATCTGAAACATTGAACTAATTCAAGATCCACATTCCATTTACAATTTTAAATCGTAAAAAACATCTTTTTGAACACTGCTTCAGATCAGAAGCGTGTTCATTCCCAGCTGGTGTGCTCCTTTTATCATGCAAAATTCGCCTGTTGCCGCTGCCGTTCATGTTTCTACCAACAATAAAATAAAACCATGTTTACATGGAATGGACACATTTGTCTTAATTGAAAATTTCAATTTCAATTGTCAGTCTTTTACATAATTTACAATAATTGATATAATGCTTCCATAATGTTTCATTCTCTACGCATCATTTATCATTCTTACGACATTTAACTGCAGTCTGGTTTCACTGGCGACATGAAGTTTTAAAAGGACCTGTTACTCTTTTTATATTGCACAATTTAATGAAACCATGTGAACTGTATATAGTTGTTCCAGGATGAACAATCAACCTATAAGCTGTCTCTTTCTACCGAGTTTAATGGTTCTCGACGTTTACTGGTTGTGGTCTTTACACTAAGTACATCTAACTAAAAAAGATGTTTTACTTGTAATAATTCTACTAAGTATATCCATCGAAGAGTGAGATTGGCATTGACCATGATAACCATTTGTTCCCTACTGGCGTCTGCCCATATACTCATTACGATGAGATAATCCGTCTTTGAAGACGACATATACAAATGGCGGCCGTGCTCAAGAAAAACAAATACAAAGAAGCGCAATTAAAAGAATTTGTGATGCTTGCAGTAACGCTATCTCGTAGAGCGATTCCAAATATCTTATATATCAAAGAAAACGGGAAATTTTAAGATTTTCTTAGCTATTCAAATATGCCATAATATCTTTGTGTGGTATAAATGCTTTTAGCTTTAGCAATGGAAAACAATATACACTTAGCATCTTGTTAAATGACAATTTCTTCATTGTTCAACTATCATATATCTTTTTTATTTCTTTGTTCTGGTCATTTATCGTGATTTAGATTTTCTAATACTTTTATATTTCACTTCATTTCTAAATGATATGATAAAAGGAAATAAATGATTGTGTGATATTTATTTGGCGCATATTTATTGATAAATATGTATCAGGACATTTTGTTTTCATCTTTATAGTAGACAGTCTAACAAGAATGCATATGCAAGCTTCAAGGATGTAAAATAAAGTTAATTCGCAATCTTTTGAAAGATTGCGAATTGACTTGGTCATTATTTAACAACCTGATATTTGATATTTACATGGAAATATATTTAGTCATATTCGTTGAAATTGAAAACAAGTAATAATATGAAACAATAGAAGACATATTATCTGAAACATTACCAAAATTGATATTGAACTAATTCAAGAACCACATGCCATTTACAATTTTAAATCGTAAAAAACAACTTTTTGAGCACTGCTATCTCGTAGAGCGATTCCAAAGTATTAGAAAACGAGAAATATCTTATCCATCAAAGAAAACGGGAAATTTTAAGATTTTCTTAGCTATTCAAATATACCATAATATCTTTGTGTGGTGTAAATGCTTTTAGCTTTAGCAATGGAAAACAATATACACTTAACATCTTGTTAAATGACAAAATTTTCTTCATTATTCACCTATCATATATCTTTTTTATTTCCTTTGTTCTGGTCATTTATCGTAATTTAGATTTTCCTAAAACTTTTATATTTCATTTCTAAATGATATAATAAAAGGAAACAAATAATCGTGTGATATTCATTTGGCGCAATAATTTATTGATAAATATATATCGGAACAATTTGTTTTCATCTTATAGTAGATAGCTCGACAAACATGCATATGACATTTACAAGCAAGCACAAGTAGTCACATATCTAGCATGTCTTTAAAGAATGTAAAAACTAAAGAGCCTGATATGAGAGTATTTCTATATTCATGGAAATTGATATTGAAACAATTCAAGAACCACACGCCATTTTCGATTTTGAATTGTAAAAAACATATATCCTCTTTAAACACTGCTTCAGACCGGAATTAAAGTCTCACCTTCGTTCATTCTTATCTGGTGTGTGCCTTTTCTCGCACAAAATTCGCCTGTTGCCCAGCGAAGAGACGTTTTATGCCCTTCATGTTGCCTCTGCTGCTCATATTGTCTCTGCCAACAATAAAACAAAACCACGTTTTCAAGGAATGGACAATTATTTCCCTTAATTGAAAATTTCAATTCCAATTGTCAATTAATGAAATTGTACATAATTGATATTTCATTTTCTAGGCATCATTTATCATCAGCTTGCACTGGTAACATGGAGTTTCTAAGGGACCAGGTGGTCTGTTACTATTTGTGTACTGTACATTGGGCAAAATCATCAATTTAAACCATGTAAACGTTTCATGGAAGTTCAATGGTTCTATATGTTTTCTGGTTGTGGTCTATCTGAAAAGTATCATTAATTAAAGTATCATTTGATTTAGGCCTTATAACATGATCTTGATCATTAGATTTACTGCTTTATAAAAGGTCAAATCATAAGATTTATTGCCTTATAACAGGTCAAGATCATTAGATTTACTGCCTTGTAAGAGGTCATGATCATTAGATTCCCTGCTGTCTTATAACGGGTCAAGATTAAAAGATTAACTCCCGTGTAAAAGATAAATATCATTAGATATTTAGATATTTAGATATTTAGATATTTAGATATTTAGATATTTAGATATTTAGATTTAGATAACTAAATTTTCGTTATATTTACTTCTTAATAATAGGACCTTGTCAAAATGAGTAAAATCAATGATCATTATTTTTTTTTTCTGTCTCCCGCGTTTGCGAGTTAGCGCAAGGAAACAGACGAAAGGAATGGCCCAACCCACCCCCATACCACACATTGTCCTCAAACATCTCATTTCCATCACATCCATCCTCCTGCGCACAACTCTATACATACGTCCACACACGCAAATATACATACCTACACAGCTTTCCATGCTTCACATGCCCTGATTCAATCCACTGACAGCACATCAACCCCGGTATACCACATCGCTCCAATTCACTCTATTCCTTGCCCTCCTTTCACCCTCCTGCATGTTCAGGCCCCGATCACACAAAATCTTTTTCACTCCATCTTTCCACCTCCAATTTGGTCTCCCTCTTCTCCTCGTTCCCTCCACCTCCGACACATATATCCTCTTGGTCAATCTTTCCTCACTCGTTCTCTCCATGTGCCCAAACCATTTCAAAACACCACGCTCTTTTTATTTCCACACATCTCTCTTACCCTTACGTTACTTACTCGATCAAACCACCTCACACCACACATTGTCCTCAAACATCTCATTTCCATCACATCCATCCTCCTGCGCACAACTCTATCCATAGCCCACGCCTTGCAACCGTACAACACTATTCCTTCAAACATACCCATTTTGCTTTCCGAGGCTCCCAGGATTTTTGCCCCCTCCCCCACCCAATGATCCACTTCCGCTTCCATGGTTCCATCCGCTGCCAGATCCACTCCCAGATATCTAAAACACTTTACTTCCTCCAGCTTTTCTCCATTCAAACTCACCTCCCAATTGACTTGACCCTCAACCATACCTTGCTCTTATTCACATTTACTCTTAACTTTCTTCTTTCACACACTTTACCAAACTGTCACCAGCTTCTGCAGTTTCTCACATGAATCAGCAACCAGCGCTGTATCATCAGCGAACAACAACTGACTCACTTCCCAAGCTCTCTCATCCCCAACAGACTTCATACTTGCCCCTCTTTCCAAAACTCTTGCATTCACATCCCTAACAACCTCATCCATAAACAAATTAAACACACCCCTGCCGCAAACCTACATTCACTGAGAACCAATCACTTTCCTCTCTTCCTACACGTACACATGCCTTACATCCTCGATAAAAACTTTGCTTCTAACAACTTGCCTCCCACACCATATATTCTTAATTCCTTCCACAGAGCATCTCTATCAACTCTATCATATGCCTTCTCCAGATCCATAAATGCTGTATACAAATCCATTTGCTTTTCTAAGTATTTCTCACATACATTCTTCAAAGCAAACACCTGATCCACATATCCTCTACCACTTCTGAAACCACACTGCTCTTCCCCAATCTGATGCTCTGTACCTTCACCCTCTCAATCAATACCCTCCCATATAATTTACCAGGAATACTCACTCTTGCCTTTGTACGATGGCACTATGCACGCATTCCGCCAATCCTCAGGCACCTCACCATGAGTCATACATACATTAAATAACCTTACCAATCAGTCAACCCCCTCTTTTAATAAATTCCACTGCAATACCATACCTAGCCGGCTTTCATCTTCCGCACTTTGCACATCACCTCGACCAAAACACCCTATATCTGCCACTCTATCATCAGACACGTTCAACAAACCTTCAAAATACTCACTCCATCTCCATCTCACATCACCACTACTTGTTATCACCTTTTTGCGCCCTCCACTGAAAAGTTCCCATTTGCTCCCTTGTCTTACGCACTTTATTTACCTCCTTCCAGAACATCTTTTTATTCTCCCTAAAATTTAATGATACTCTCTCACCCCAACTCTCATTTGCCCTTTTTTTCACCTCTTGACCTCCTGTCTCTTTTATACGTCTCCCACTCAATTGCATTTTTTCCCTGCAAAAATCGTCCAAATGTCTCTCTCTTCTCTTTCACTAACTCTTACTTTTTCATTCCACCACTCTACCCTTTCTAATCAACCCACCTCCCACTCTTCTCATGCCACAAGCATCTTTTGCGCAATCCATCACTGATTCCCTAAATACATCCCATTCCTCCCCCACTCCCCTGACTTCCATTGTTCTCACCTTTTTCCATTCTGTACACAGTTTCTCCTGGTACTTCCTCACACAAGTCTCCTTCCCAAGCTCACTTACCCTCACCCCCCTCTTCACCCCAGCATTCACTCTTTTCTGAAAACCCATACAAATCTTCACCATAGCCTCAACAAGATAATGATCAGACATCCCTCCAGTTGCACCTCTCAGCACATTAATATCCAAAAGTCTCTCTTTCGCTCTCTGGCCATCTCTCCTACTTACATAATATTTATTTATTTATTTATCATATTTATCATTATTAGATTTACTTCCTTATAACATTTCAAGATCATTAGATTTACTAACATAACACGTCAAGATCATTAGATTTTCTGCCGTATGTCAAGATAATTAGATTTACTGCCTGATAGGTCAAGATCATTAGATCTTAATACCTTATATCATTAAATTGTCTTCCTTATAACAGGTCAAGATTAGATTTACTACTTTATCATGTCAATATCTTTAGATTTACTGCCTTATAACAAGTCAAAATGAGTAAATTCATTGATTTATAACAGGTCAAGATCATTATATTTACTGCCCTATAACATTTGTAACATTTCAATATCAGTACAACAGGTCAAGATCATTAGATTTACTTCCTTTTAAAAAGCCGATATCATTATGCTTAAAGCATTAGACTGCCTTATAACAACTCAAGATCTTTAGATTTACTGCGATATAATAGATCAAGATCATTAGATTTACTGCCTTATAACAGGTCAAGATCATTATATTTGTACCCTGATTTGTAGTCAGGGTCATTGGATTTATTGCCTTGTAACTGGTCAAAATCATTAGATTTACTGGCTTATACCAGGTAAAGATCATTACATTTCCTGCCTGATAACAGGCAAAGATCAATGTTTTACTGCCCTATAATGAGTTATACTACTGTCTTATAAAAATTCAATATTAGATTTACTGCCTTAGTGAAGAACAATAGATATTCTGCTTTATAACAGGTCAAGATCATTAGATTTACTGCCTTGTAACAGGTCAAGATCATTAGATTTACTGCCTTATAACATATCAAGACATTCGATATACTTCCTTATAACAAGTCAAGGTCATTAGATTTACTTTCTTAAAACAACTCAAGATCATTTGATTTACAGCCTTGTAAATCAAGATTATTGAATTTACTGCCTTATATCAAGACATTATCATTAGACCTTAAAGCAAATGAATATCATTAGATTTACTGCCTTATAACAACTCAAGATCATTATATTAAGATCATTAGATTAACTGCTTATAAGTCAATATCATTTGATTTACTGCCTTTTAACAACTCAAGATCCTTATATATACTACGATATAATAGGTCAAGATCATTAGATTTACCGCCTTATATCAGATAAAGATCATTAGATTTAATGCCCTATGACAGGTCATTAGATTTACTGGCTTATAGGTCAAGATCAATAGATTTACTGCATTATAACAAAAAGATCATCAGGTCAAGATCATTAGATTTATTGCCTTTTTATATGTCAGCATCATTGGATTTACTGCCTTATAAGAGGTCAAGATCATAAGATTTACTGCCTTATAACAGATTATGATCATTAGATTTAATTCCTTAAAATAGGTCAAGATCATTAAAGTTACTGCCTTATAACAGTCTCTATCATTAGATTTATTTCATTGTAACATTTCAATATCATTAGATTTATTAGCTTATTACATGTCATGATCATTAGATTTACTGCCTTTCAAAAAAAAATCTATGCCTTATAACAGATTATAAGGCATTAAATATAATTATATACCCTTATAACATGTCATATACTGCCTTAAGCAGATCAAGATCATTAGACACTGCTTTATAACGTCAATATCATTAGTTTTACTGTCTTTTAACAAGTCAAGATCTACTGCGTTGTAACCAGTGAAGGTCATTAGATTTAGTGCCTTAAGATTTACTGATTCTTAACAAGTCAAGATCCTTAGATTTACTGCCTATAACAAGTTACGATTAGATTTAATGTCTTATAAGATCATTGGATTTTCAGCCTTCTAAATGATTACTGCCTATTCATTAACTGCCTTAAGATCATTAGGTTTACTGCCTTGAAACAGGTCATAATCATTAGGTTTATTGCCTCATAACAACTCAAGATCATTAGATTTACGGCCTCATTACTTGTCAAAATCAACTTGTCAAAATTTAATGCCTTTTAACAAGTCAGCAATATCAATAGATTTACTTCATTTTGATAAGTCAATATTATATTAGATTCAATGTCATTAGATTTACAGCCTTATAAGAACTCAAGATCATTAGATTTACAGCCTTATAAGAACTCAAGATCATTAGATTTACTGCCTTATAACATGTAAAGACATTAGGTATACTGCCTTAAAACAGCTATTAGATTTATTGCCTTAGATCAAAATCATTAGATTTACTGCTTTATAACAAGTCAAATTCTTTAGATTTAATGGTTAAATTTACACGTCAATGATCTTGTAACAAATCAAGATCATTAGATTTACTGGTAATAATCAGATCTAGTGCCATATAACAGCCTTATAACAGGTCAAAATCATTGTATCTACCTCCTTATAATTGGTCAAAATCATTAGAATTACGGCCTTTTAATAGGTCAAGATCATTAGATTTGATACCTTGTAACAGGTCAAGGTCATTAGGTTTACTGCCTTGAAACGGCAAGATAAGAATTCATAAGAATTCAATATCATTAGATTTACAGCCTTATAAGAACTCAAGATCATTAGATTTACAGCCTTATAAGAACTCAAGATCATTAGATTTACTGCCTTAAAACACATCAAATTCATTAGATTATAACTACCCTCTTACAGGTCATCATTTTTATCCTTGTAACAGGCCAACAGTTCAAGATCATTAGATTTACTGCTTTATAAGAACTCAAGATCATTATAACAGTTAAAAATCATTAGACTTACAGCCATGTAACTTGTGATCATTATATTTACTGCCTTATGATAGGCCAAGATCATTAGAAATACTGCCATATACAGGTCAACATTATTAGATTTACTGCCTTGAAACAGATCAGGGTCATTAAATTTACTGCATCATTAGATTTCCTGCCTTGTAACAAGTCAAGATCATGATATTTACTGCTTCATAACAAGTCAAGATCATTGGATTTACTGCCTTAAAACAGCATTAGATCATTAGATCTTGACCTGCCTTCTAACACATCATTAAATTTACTGCCTTAGAACAGGTCAATATCATTAGATTTACTGTCTTATATAACTAGATATAACTAGATATGCTGCCTTATAACAGATCGATATACTCCCTCATAACAGACCAAGGTCAAAGTTGTTGTATTTATTGCCTTATAACAAGTCAAAAGTATTAGATTTACTGTCGTGTAACAGTTTAGGATCATTATATTTACTGGCTTATAACAACCTAATAACAGGTCAAGATCATTAGATTTACTGCCTTCTGAGGATCATTAAATTTATTAGATCTGAAAGGTCAATATCATTAGATTTTGACCTATTATAAGATCATTTGATTTAATTTCTTATAACAGGTAGAGGTTATTAGATTTACTAGCTTATAACATGTCAACACCATATATAATGCTTTAAAACAAGTCTAGTTTTACTGCCTGAAAACAAATCAAGATCATTATAACATTAAGATCATTAGATTTACTGCTATATAACAAGTCAATATCATTTGATTTACTTCCTTATCAAAGGTCATCATAAGATTTATTTTCTTATAACAGGTCAATATCTATTGCCTTATAGCAGATCAAGATTTACTGTCTTATATAACTAGGCCATTAGATTTACAGCTTTGCAACAGGTTATCATTAGATCTGAAAGGTCAATATCATTAGATTTTGACCTATTATAAGATCATTTGATTTAATTTCTTATAACAGGTAGAGGTTATTAGATTTACTAGCTTATAACATGTCAACACCATATATAATGCTTTAAAACAAGTCTAGTTTTACTGCCTGAAAACAAATCAAGATCATTATAACATTAAGATCATTAGATTTACTGCTATATAACAAGTCAATATCATTTGATCATCAAAGGTCATCATAAGATTTATTTTCTTATAACAGATTTACTGTCTTATATAACAAGGCCATTAGATTTACAGCTTTGCAACAGGTTATCATTAGAATTCCTGCCTTTAAGAGGTGATCATTAGGTTTACTGCCGTAAACAAGTAAAGATCGTGAGATTACTTCCTCATAACAGGTCATTTGATTGTACATCCTTATAACAAACACAAGGTCATAGAAGTTACTGCCTTATAACAGGTGAAAAATCATTAGATTTACTGCCTTATAGCATATGAAGAAATTAGATTTACTGCCTTATGAAAAGTCAATATCGTTAGATTTATTGCCTTTTAAGAAATAATCATTAGATCATAAGATTTACTTCTTTGTAATAGGTAAAGACCATTTGATTTACTGCCTTATGACAGTATATATACTGCATTATAAAAGATAAAGATCATTAGATTTATTGCTTTAAACAGGTCAAGATTATTGATATACTACCTTATAAAACTCAAGATCATTAGATCTGAAAGGCTAAGTTCGTAAGAACAGGTCAAGATCATTATATTTATGCCACTGCTTTATAAAAGGTCAAAATCATTAGATTTACCGTCTTATAACAGGTCAAGATCATTAGATATAATACTTTATAACAAATATCATTAGATTGACTGCCTTATCTTAGGTCAAGATCATTAGATTTAATGCCATAGATTTACAGCTTTGTAACAGTTGATCATTATACTTTTATGTTATTAGTGAGAATGCCTTATAATAGGTAAAGCTTTACAGGCATAAGCCTCAAGATTTACTGCCTTAAAAAAGGTCATCATTATTATAATATCTGTGAATTTACCTCCTTATAACAGGTAACAGATTTCTAGCCTTGTAACAGGTCAATATCATTAGATTTACTTCCTTGTAACACATCTAGATTATTAGGTTTCCTGCCTTAATAAGGTTTACTGCCTTATAAAGGCAGTAAACCGTCAAAATCATTAGATTTACTACCTTACGACAAGTCAAGTGTTGTGTAACAATAAGGTGAAGATCATTAGATTCACTGCCATTTACGTCAATATCATTAAATTTACTGCCTCATATCAAATTATGATCATTAAATCTAATTCCTTAGTCAATTCCAAGTCAAGATCATTAAATTTACTACCCTGTAGCAGTTATAGCAGTAAATCTATTTACTGCCTTGTAACATTTCAATATCTTCGGATTTATTACCTTATAAAACTGTCAATATCATTAGATTTACTTCCTTATAAGAGGTCAGGATCATTATATTTATTGCCTTATTTGATTTACCTGCCTCACAAAAAATCTAAGGCCTTATAATATAATAACGGATCAAAATCATTAAATTTACTGACTCAAGATCATTAGATTTACTGCATTATAAACGGTCAAGATCATTATAACAGGTCATAATGATCAGATTTACTTGTATATAACAGGTCAAGATCATTAGATTTTTAGCCTTGTAAGAGGTCATCATTATATTTATTAAGGTTATTAGATTTACTGCCTTATAACAAAATCATTATATTTAACGCCTTAAAACAGGTAAAGATCATTAGATTTACTGCCTTAAAGATCACCAGATTTAATTCCTTATAACAAGATCATTAAATTTCATTCCTTATATATATTTAGTGCCTTGTAACTAAATCTAAACGATCATTAGATTTGTACCTGGTCAAGAGGATTTAAATTATTAGATATACCACCTTATAACAAGTCAAGATCATGTTATTTACTGCTTTATAACAAGTCAAGCTCATTAGATTTACTGCTTTATAACAGGTGAAAATCCCTAGATCTTGATTTATCACGTCAAGATCATTATATCTACTGCTTTATAATAATCATTATATTTACTGCCTTATAACAGGTAAAGATTATTAAATTTACAGCCTTATACCAAGTCAATATCATTAGCTTTACTGTTATATAATTAGATATAATTAAATATGCTGCCTTATAACAGTTCAAGATCATTAGATATACTCCCTCATAACAGACCAAGGTCAAGATTTATATTTATTGCCTTATAACAGGTCAAAATCATTAGATTTACTGTCTTGTAACTGCCTTATAACAACAGCTTAATAACAGATCAAGATCATTAGATTTACTGCCTTCTAACAGGTGAGGATCATTATATTTACTGCCTTATAACAGACCAAGATCATTAAATTTATTAGATCTGAAAGGTCAATATCATTAGATCTACTGCATTATGATAGGTCAGCATCATTAGATTAGATTTACTACCTTTTAAAAACTCAAGGTTTTTTAATATACTCCCCTATAAAAACTAGATATCAGCCTTATAAGTCAATTTCATTATATTTATCAATATCATCAGTCAGAATGCCTTATAACAGATAAAAATCATTAGATTTACTGCTTTATAAAAGGTCAAGGTCATTAGTCAGAATGCCTTATATGAGGTAAAGAATATCTACATTAGATTTCCTGCCTTATAACAGATCAATATCATTGGATTTACTGCCTTATATCAGTCAATATCATTAGATTTACTCCCTTATTACAGGTCAAGATCATTAGATTTTCAAAATTGTAACAGGTCAAGATCAATGTATTTATCATTAGTTAGAATGCCTTATAACAGGTAAAGATCATTTGATTTACTGCATTATAATAGGTAAAAAATCATTAGATTTATTACCTTATCATAGGTAACAGGTAGAGATTATTAGATTTACTAGCTTATAACATGTCAAGATAATGCTTTATAACGTCTAGTTTTACTGCCTAAAAACAAATCAAGATTATTAGGATTATTGCCTTATAATATCAAGATTATTAGATTATGAAAGGTCATCATAGCAACTCAAGATCATTAGTTTTAATGCCTTATAAACAAGTAAAGATCGTGAGATCCCTCATAACAGGTCATCATTTGATTGTACGTTATAAACAAGGACAAGATCATAGAAGTTACTGCCTTATAACAGGTGAAAATCATTAGATTCACTGCCTTGTAACAGGTCAAGATCATTTACAGCCTTGTAACATTTAATCGTTATACTTTTATGTTATAAAAAGTCACCATAAGAAATTAGATTTACTACCTTATGAAAAGTCAAGATCGTTAGATTTAATGCCTAATAACAGGTCAAGATCATTAGATTTACTTCCTTCTAACAGGTGAGGATCATTAGATTTACTGCCTTATAGCAGGTCAAGATCATTAGATTTATTGCCATTTAACAAGTCAACATCAGTAGATCTTAAATGTCAAGATCATTAAATATACTGCCTTATAACAAGATCATTAGATTTACTGCCTTCTAACAGGTGAAGATCATTAGATTTACTGCCAGGATTATTAGATTTATTGCCTTATAAGAAATCAATATCATTAAATCTTAAAGGTGAAGATCATAAGCTTTACTTCTTTGTAACAGGTAAATATCATTTGATTTGCTGCCTTATAACGTCAATATATACTTTATAAGTCAATATCTTTCGATTTACTACATTATTAGATTTACCTTATAACAGGGCAAGATTATTAGATATACTGCCTAAAAACTCAAGATCATTAGATTTGAAAGTCGAAGTTCATGAAATCAGGTCAAGATCATTAAATTTATGCCTTATATAAGGTCAATATCATTAGCCTTATAACATGTAAAGATCATTAGATTTACCGCTTTATAAAAGGTCAAAATCATTACATTTACTGTCTTATAACATGTCAAGATCATTAGATATACTGCTTTATACAAATATCATTAGATTTACTGCCTTATCACAGGTCATTATTAGATTATCGTTATATTCTTAAGTCATATATTGATTTAGTCAATAATTAATTATAAATTGTTAACAGTAGTCAATTAATATACGTCCTATAAAGACCAGATTGTTATATTTATTGCCTTTACAGGTAAATATATTTCTTCTTGTAACTTTAATTTGTTTTAACTATAATGTCATTATTTAGTTTCGCTTCAACATTAGCTTTAAATAAAACGGTCAATCATTAATTACTCGTTATAAAGGTCAAGTCATATAACAGTCATAATGATTAATTTATTCTTTATAAAGTCATTAGATTTTACCTTTAAAGTCATATCATTATATTTATCCCTTAACAGTTAAATCTTAGATTTATCTTTATAAAAGGTCTTAGAAGCCTTAAAGGAAAGAACATAGATTTACTGCCTTTAAGCATTCTTGATTTCCTTTATTATCCCTATCAGTAGATTTATTCCTTGTAACTAAATCATTATTTTTACGGAAAAGAGGATTATGATAGTTGCATTTATTCCTTATAACAATTCATATCATTAGATTTACTCATATAACAGGTCGAAATTTAGTTTGATTTACCGCCAAACAAATTACTTATATAATAGATAAATTAATTCTGCTATACAGTCAAGATCATTAGATTACTCTATAACAGACAAGGTCAAATGTAATTTATTCTTATAACAGGTCAATCATTAGATTTTATTAAGGTCAAGATCATTATTTATGCCTTAACAGGTATCATTAATTTACTCTTATAACAAATATTATTTTAGCTAAAAGGTAAATCATTAGATTACTGCTCTTAGTTATTGTTTAATTCATTAATTTTATTTATAACTCAAGATCATTAATTTATCCTTTATAAATTAAATATCATTTTTTACGTAAAGATGTTTATAACATATATATACTGTTAAACAATCAAGATCATTAGATTTTCTTTAACAGGTAAATCATTTGATTATATCAAGATTACTCTTATAACAGATCATAATTTACTTTAACAGTAAGACATATTTAGCCTTATACAGGAATCATTGATTTACTGCTTCAAAATTAGAGTAATATATTAATATTTATACTTATACAGTCAAATCATTAGATTACCCTTCAACAATTAGTTTATTTATAACGTCAAATCATTAGATTTACTACTTTATAAACGGTCAAGATATTAATTACTCAATGAGATCAATTTACTCTTATAACATCATCATTAATTTTAGCTGAAGGTCAATATGTTATCCTCATTATTCAAAACATTAGATTACTCCTTAAAACATTTAACTTAAAAAATTAATTTATGCTTATAAATCATACATGATTTGTAAAGTTTAGTTATTGTTACCACAATTTAACATCAACTAGTTATGCTTTATAAAGTAAACCTATCTATTAATCAAGATCATTATCTACGCTTTAAAAATTAATAACGTACTTATTATCTTTAAAGTCAATCTGTATTCCTTATAAAAAGTATAATAAGCCTTAAGTCATCATAATTTACGTTATATAGTTAAGTCCTATACAGGTCAGATCTTAATTAGCCTAGCAATTTATTTTGCTTAAATAATCATGATTTGCTTTAACTTGATATATTTTATGCTGTCAATTGGATTTACGCTATTAGATTTCCTTATAAGGTCAGATCTTAGATTCAAAATGTAAAGGTCAAGATCATTATTTAAAGAAAAGATGGATTTACTGCTTAACATATAGCGATTTACTAAACGTCATCTGATTACCTCCTATAGTAGTCTTAGTTATGCTTATTGATTCCCTTACAAATCTAGGCTTATAAATAACGTAATCATTAGATTAGACTTAAAGGAAGACATGTTTTCTGCTTATAACAGGTAAGATCATTATGTATAACGAGTCATAAGATCAATTTAGTTCTTATAACATGTCAAGATCATTAGATTGTTAGCCTTGTAAGTGTCAAGATCATTATATTTAATTTCCCTTAAACAGGTTAAATCATAATACGATCAATAACATAGATTATCTTATATGATCATTTTTATTGAATCAAGATCATTATATTTATCTCCTTATACAATAAGATCATTAGATTTACTTCAATAAGATCATTAACAAAACATTAAATTTAACGCCTTAAAACAGGTAAAGATCATTAGATTTACTGCCTTAAAGATCACTATATTTAATTCCTTCATTAAATTTCATTCATTATATCGCCAAGATATTAGTGCCTTGTAACTAAATCTAAATGATCATTAGATTTTTACCTGATCAAGAGGATTTAGATTATTAGATATACCACCTTATAACAAGTTATCAGTAGTTTTACTGCTTTATAACAGGTGAAAATCCCTAGATCTTGATTTATCATTTCAAGATTATTAGATGTACTGCTTTATAACAGATCATTATATTTACTACCTTATAACACGTTAAGATCATTAAAGTTATTGCCTTATAACAGGTCAATATCATTAAATTTACTGTCATATAATTAGATATAATTAAATATGCTGCCTTATAACAGGTCAAGATCATTAGATATACGCCCTCATATAATTGTTATATTTATTGCCTTATAACAGGTCAAAATCATTAGATTTCCTGTCTTGTAACAGTTTAGGATCATTATATTTAGTGCCTTAAAACAACAGCCTAATAACAGGTCATCATTAAATTTACTGCCTTTTAACAGGTGAGGATTTTACTGCCTTATAACAGATCAATATCATTCAATTTATTAGATCTGAAAGGTCAATATCTTTAGATCTACTGCATTAGATTTACTGCCTTATAAAAGATAGAGATCATTAGATTTTAAAAACTCAAGATCATTAAATTGACAGGTTATTGAATATACTCACCTATAAAAATTAAATATCAGCTTTAATGCCTTATAACAGGTCAATATCATTGGATTTACTGCTTTATAAAAGGTCGTTAGAATGCCTTACATGAGGTAAAGAACATTAGATTTACATCCTTGTAACAGATCAATATCATTGGATTTATCCCTTATTACAGGTCAAGATCATTAGATTCACAAAATTGTAACTGGTCAAGATTAATGTATTTATCATAAAAGGAAAAGATTCATTATATCGTCAAGATATAATGTGATTTAGTGCCTTGTAACTAAATCTAAATGATCATCAGATTTGTACCTGATCAAGAGGATTTAGATTATTAGATATACCACCTTATAACAAGTTATTTACTGCTTTATAACAAGTCAAGATCATTAGATTTACTGCTTTATAACAGGTGAAAATTCCTAGATCTTGATTTATCATGTCAAGATCTACTGCTTTATAACAGATCATCATTATATTTACTACCTTATAACACGTTAAGATCATTAAATTTATTGCCTTATCAATATCATTAGATGTACTACCTTATAACAAGGTAATTATTAAATTTACAGCCTTATACCAGGTCAATATCATTAGATTTATAACAGTTATAGCGGATTTATTACCTTATAACAACTGTCAATATCATTAGATTTACCTCCATATAACAGGCCAGGATCATTAGATTTATTGCCTTATTTGATTTACCGCTTTACAACAAATCTAGGGCCTTATAATATAATAACGGATCAAAATCATTAGATTTACTGCGTTATAAACGGTCAAGATCATTATAACAGGTCATAATGATCAGATTTAGTTCTTTATAACAGGTCAAGATCATTAGATTGTTAGCCTTGTAAGTGGTCAAGATCATTATATTTATGCCCTCTAACAGGTTAAGATCATTAGATTTACTTCAATAACAAGATCATTAGATTTACTACCTTAAATATCCTTCATTAAATTTCATTCATTATATCGTCAAGATCATTAGATTTAGTGCCTTGTAACTAAATCTAAATGATCATTAGATTTGTACCTGATCAAGAGGATTTAGATTATTAGATATACCACCTTATAACAAGTTATTTACTGCTTTATAACAAGTCAAGATCATTAGATTTACTGCTTTATAACAGGTGAAAATCCCTAGATCTTGATTTATCATGTCAAGATCTACTGCTTTATAACAGATCATCATTATATTTACTACCTTATAACACGTTAAGATCATTAAATTTATTGCCTTATAACAGGTAACAGGTCAATATCATTAGATGTACTAACTTATAACAAGGTAAAGATTATTAAATTTACAGCCTTATACCAGGTCAATATCATTAGATTTACTGTCATATAATTAGATATAATTAAATATGCTGCCTTATAACAGGTCAAGATCATTAGATATACTCCCTCATAACAGACCAAGGTCAAGATTGTTATGTTTATTGCCTTATAACAGGTCAAAATCATTAGATTTACTGTCTTGTAAAAGTTTAGGATCATTATACCTACAGCCTAATAACATGTCAAGATTATTAGATTTACTGCCTTCTAACAGGTGAGGATCATTATATTTACTACCTTATAACAGATCATCATTAAATTTATTAGATCTGAAAGGTCAATATCATTAGATCTACTGCTCAGCATCATTAGATTTATTGCCTTATAAAAGATAGAGATCATTAGATTTACTACCTTTTAAAAACTCAAGATCATTAAATTACTCACCTATAAAAATTAAATATCAACTTTAATGCCTTATAACAGGTCAATATCATCAGATTTACTGCTTTATAAAAGGTCAAGGTCATTAGTTAGAATGCCTTACATGAGGTAAAGAACATTAGATTTACTGCCTTGTAACAGATCAATATCATTGGATTTACTGCCTTATATCAGTCAATATCATTAGATTTATCCCTTATTACAGGTCAAGATCATTAGATTCACAAAATTGTAACAGGTCAAGATCAATGTATTTATCATAACAGGAAAAGATCATGTGATTTACTGCCTTATAACAGTTATAGCGGATTTATTACCTTATAACAACTGTCAATATCATTAGATTTACTTCCATATAACAGGTCAGGATCATTAGATTTATTGCCTTATTTGATTTACCGCCTTACAACAAATCTAGGGCCTTATAATATAATAACGGATCAAAATCATTAGATTTACTGACGTATAACAGGTCAAGATCATTAGATTTACTGCGTTATAAACGGTCAAGATCATTATAACAGGTCATAATGATCAGATTTAGTTCTTTATAACAGGTCAAGATCATTATATTTATGCCCTCTAACAGGTTAAGATCATTAGATTTACTTCAATAACAAGATCATTATAACAAAATCATTAAATTTAATGCCTTAAAACAGGTAAAGATCACTAGATTTAATTCCTTCATTAAATTTCATTCATTATATCATCAAGATCATTAGATTTGTACCTGATCAAGAGGATTTAGATTATTATTTACTGCTTTATAACAAGTCAAGATCATTAGATTTACTGCTTTATAACAGGTGAAAATCCCTAGATCTTGATTTATCATGTCAAGATTATTAGATCTACTGCTTTATAACAGATCATCATTATAACACGTTAAGATCATTAAATTTATTGCCTTATAACAGGTCAATATCATTAGATGTACTACCTTATAACAAGGTAAAGATTATTAAATTTACAGCCTTATACCAGGTCAATATCATTAGATTTACTGTCATATAATTGGATATAATTAAATATGCTGCCTTATAACAGGTCAAGATCATTAGATATACTCCCTCATAACAGACCAGATTATTATATTTATTGCCTTATAACAGGTCAAAATCATTAGATTGTAACAGTCTAGGATCATTATATTTGCTGCCTTATAACAGCAGCCTAATAACAGGTCAAGATCATTAAATTTACTGCCTTCTAACAGGTGAGGATCATTATATTTACTGCCTTATAACAGATCAACATCATTAAATTTATTAGATCTGAAAGGTCAATATCATTAGATCTACTGCTTTATGATAGGTCAGCATCATTAGATTTACTGCCTTATAAAAGATAATCATTCGATTTACTACCTTTTAAAAACTCAAGATCATTAGATTGACAGGTTATTGAATATACTCCCCTATAAAAACTCAATATCAGCTTTAATGCCTTACAACAGGTCACGATCATTAACAAGTCAATTTCATTATATCTATCAATATCATTAGTCAGAATGCCTTATAACAGATAAAAATCATTAGATTTAATGCCTTATAATACTGCTTTATAACATGTCAAAATCATTAGATTTACTGCCTTATAACAGGTCAATATCATTAGATTTACTGCTTTATAAAAGGTCAAGGTAAAGAACATTAGATTTACTGCGTTGTAACAGATCAATATCATTGGATTTACTCATTAAATTTACTGCCTTATAACAGGAAAAGATCATTTATAACAGCCTTATAACAGTTCAAGGTCATTAGATTTACTGCATTATAATCATTAGATTTACTGCATTATAATCATTAGGTCAATCTTGTAACAGGTAGAGATTATTAGATTTACTAGCGTCGTTTTACTGCCTGAAAACAAATCAAGATCATTAGGTTTATTGCCTTATAACAGATCAAGATTATAAAAGGTCATCATAAGATTTACTCAAGATCTAGAGCCTTATAGCAACTCAAGATCATTAGTTTTAATGCCTTATAACAGCTCAAGACCTGCCTTTAAGAGGTGAATATCATTAGGTTTATTGCCGTAAACAAGTAAAGATCGTGAGATTTACTCCCTTATAACAGGTTATTTGATTGTACGCTATAAACAGGTGAAAAGTCAAGATCGTTAGATTTACAGCCTAATAATTGGTCAAGATCATTAGATTCACTTCCTTCTAATAGGTGAGGATCATTAGATTTACTGCCTTATAGCAGGTCAAGATCATTAATTTTATTACCATTTAACAAGTCAACATCAGTAGATCTTAAAGATCAATGTATTCATCATTAGTTAGAATGCCTTATAACAGGTAAAGATCATTTGATTTAATGCCTTGTAACAGTTCAAGGTCATTAGATTTACTGCATTATAAAAGGGAATAAATCTTATGATCATTCGATCATATGATTTACTTCCTTGAAACAGGTCATCATTAGATCATTATTGCCTTATAAGAAATCAATATCATTAGATCATAAGATTTACTTCTTTGTAACAGGTAACATCAATATATACTCCTTTATAAAAAATCAATATCTTTCGATCTATTACATTATTAAATTTACCTTATAACATGTCAAGATTATTAGATATACTGAAAGTCGAAGTTCATGAGATCAGGTCAAGATCATTAAATGCATGCCTTATATAAGGTTAATATTAATAAGAATGCCTTATAACATGTAAAGATCATTAGATTTACTGCTTTATAAATGGTCAAAATTATTCAATTTACTGTCTTATAACAGTTCAAGATCATTAGATATACTGCTTTATAACAAATATCATTAGATTTACTGCCTTATCACAGGTCAAGATCATTAGATTAAATGCCTTATAACAAGATCATGAGATTTACTGCCTTAAAATATGTAATTATTAGATTTACTGCCTTAAAACAGGTAAAGATCATTAGATTTAAATCATTAGATTTAATTCTTTACAAGATCATTAAATTTCATTCCTTATAACCAGTCAAGATCATTAGATTTGTACCTGGGCAAGATCATTCGATATACCGCCTTATAACAAGTCAACATCATTAGATTTTTTTCCTTATAACAGGTCAAGATTTACTGCCTCATAACAGGTCAAGATCACTTATAAGAACTCAAGATCATTAGATCTGTTTAATCATAGCAACTGAAGATTTACTAACTTATAATTTGTCAAGATCATTAGATTTACTGACGTATTACAGGTCATTATCATTCGATTTACAGATTTACAGGTCATTAGATTTATTGTTTGTATAAGAATTCAATATCATTAGATTACCTCCTTATAACAACTCAAGATCATTAGATTTACTGCCTTATAAGATACAAGTTAATACAGGTCAAGATACAAAAAGTCAGCATTAAATTTACTTCCTTACAACTGGTTATGATCATTTCATTTACTGCTCTACTTCACGATCACTAGATTTACTTCCTTGTAACAGGTCAAGATCATTAGATTTACTGCCTAATAACAACTCAAGATCATTAGATTTACAGCCTTCTAATAGGTGAAGATCATTAGATCTACTGCCTTATAACAGATGATCATGAATTTTATTGCCATATAACAAATCAACATCATTAGATCTTACTGCCAGGTCAAGATCATTAGATTTATTGCCTTATAACAACTTAAGATCATTAAGATCATTAAGATCATTATAACAGGTCAAGATCGTTAGATTTACCCGTTAGAAGAACGGGTGACCTGTTATAAGAGTAAATATAGGTAAAGATCATTAGATTTCCTACCTTATAACAAGTCAAGATCATTGAATTTACTGCTTTATAACAAGTCAATATCATTAGATTTACGGCCTTAGAACAAGTGAAGATCTACTGGTGTAGATTGTTAGATTTATTGCCCTAAAACAAGTCACAGGTCAAGATTAGATTTACTGCCTTAAACGGGTCGGGATCATTATGCCTAATATAAGTCAGGCATATCTTGTAAGTTCATCAAGTTATGATCATTAGATTTCCTGCCTTATAACTGGTCAAATGACATTAAAATCATTAGATTTACTTCTTTATGACAAGTAAAGATCATTGTAACAGCGCAAGATAATTCGATTCACTCCCTTATAACAAGTCAAGAGCTTTAGATTATATTTACAACTCATCATCATTAGATTTACTGCCTTATAAAAACAACCTACTGCCTTGTAAGAGATCAAGTTCATTAGATTTATTGATTTTTAAGAAGTCAACATCATTAAATTTACCACCTTATAACTGGTCAAGTTGTTTAGATTTACTGTTTTATAACAGTTCAAGATTATTAGATCTACTGCCATACAACCGGTGAAGATTGTTAGATTTATTGCCCTGAAACAAGTATTATTCATTAGATTTACTGCCTAATTAGAAGTCAGGATAATTAGATTTACTTCCTTTCATTTCATTTCATTTCATTTACTGCCTTATAACAAAAGATCATTAGATTTACCTCCTTATAAAAGGTAAAGATCATTAGATTTATAGGTCAACAAGTTAATATTATATTATAAGTCAAGATCATTAGATTTTCTGCCTTAAAACAGCTCATCATCAGATTTACTGCCATGTAACAGATCTACTGCTATATCTTTCGATTGACTGCCTTATGAGAGTTAAGATCATAAAATTTATTGTCTTACAACAGCTCATCATTAGAATTACTGCATTTTAAAAGGTCAAGATTGCATTGAAACAGGTCAAGATTGAAAAAGGTGATCATTAGGTTTACTGAATGTTAAGACATACCTCAAAACAAGTCTAATTTTACTGCCTTAAAACAAATCAAGATCATTAGATTTGTAACAGGTCAAGATCATTAGATCGTTAGATATACTGCCTTATAATAGGTGATCATTTGATATACTGCCTTAGTAAATCTAATGACCTTATAACAGGTCAAAGCAATAAATCTAATTATAATGATTAGATTTACTACTTTATAACAGGTCAAGATCATATTTTCAGCCTTGTACGAGGTCAAGATCATTATATTTATGCCTTATATAAGGTCAGTAACAATAGTTAGAATGCCTTATAATAGGTAAAGATCATCCTAAAAACAGAATAAATAAGGTCAATATCATTACAATATGCCTTACAATGGGTCATCATTAGATTTACATCCTAAAAACAGAATAAATAAGGTCAATATCATTACTTAGAATCTCTTAACAGGTAAATGTCATTTTATTTATAAGGTCAATAAGATCATTTGATTTACTGTCTTGTTTACAAGTCAAATTCTTTAAATTTACTGCAAAATGATTAGATTTATTGCTTCATAGGAAGTAAAGATCATTAGATTTACTGCTTATAAAGATGATGATCATTTCATTTACTGCATTATTAACATGTCAAGATCATTAGATTTACTGCCTTGTAACAGATCAAGATCAATAAATTTACTACCTCATTACAAGTCAAGATAGATTTATTGCGTTGCAACAAGTCAAGACCATTAGATTTACTGCCTTATTACAGGTTTTTATTACTACCTATAACAGGTTGATTTACTGCCTTATAATTTACTGCATTATATCAAATCAAGACCATTAGATTTAATACAAGATCATTAGATTTACTTCATTGTAAGAGATCAATATTATTTCATTAACTGCCTTATAATAGTTTAAGATCATTAGTTTTACTGCCTTGATCATTAGATTTACTGCCTTATAACAACTCAAGATCGTTAGATTTACGGCCTTATTACTTGTAATAATCATTAGATTCAATGCCTTTTAATAAGTCAACAAGAGATTTACTGCCTTTTAAAAGGTCAAGATTATAGCCTTATAACAGGTCAATATCATTAGATTTATTGCCTTTTAATAAGTCATTAGATTTACTGCCTTCTAACAGGGAGACATTAGATATACTGCATTATAAGAAGTCAAGATCATTGCATTTTTTGCCTTAAAACAGCTCAATATCATTAGATTTATTGCCTTTTAGCTGATCAAGATTTACAGCTTTATAACAAGTCAAATTAGATTTACTGCTAATAACAAGTCAAGATTTACTACCTTGTAACAGATCAAGATCATCAGATTTACTTCAATATCATCAGATTTACTGCCTTATAAAAGGTCATCATAAGATTTATTGTCATAACAGGTCAGGATCATTAGATCTTGTGCCTTACAACAGGTAAAAAGATCATTAGTCAAAATCATTGTGTTTACTTCCTTATAACAGGTCAAAATCATTAGAATTACTGCCTTCTATTTACTGGCTCACAAGAATTCAATATCATTAGATTTACTGCCTTATAAAACGTCTAAATCACTAGATCATTATATTAGATCTATATTAGATTTACTGCCTTATAACTACCTTCTTACAGGGCAAGATCATTAACTTCCTTGTAAAAGGTCAAGATCATTAGATTTACTAATTTATAACAAGTCAATATCATTAGATTTAGATTTACTGCCTTATAACAGGACAAGATCATTAGATTTATGATCATTATTTACTACCTTATAATACGTCATTAGGTCAAGATCATTGTTTTCTGCCTTGAAACAGATCAAGGTCATTAGGTTAACTATCATATAAGAATTCAATATCATTAGATTTACTGCCTTACAATACATCAAAATCATGTCATCATTACCTGTTATAAGGAATTCTAACTAATGATATTTATCTTTTATAAGGCAGTAAATCTTGTCTTCTGACTTGTCCATACGTTATAAACATATGGACAAGTCAGAGGACAAGATTTACTGCCTTATAAAAGATAAGTATTAGTTAGAATGCCTTATAATAGGTAATGGTCAAAATGATTAGATTCACTACTTTATAACAGGTCAAGATCATTATATTTTTAGCCTTGTAAGAGGAATGTAAGGTCAGTAACATTAGATAGAATGCCTTATAATGGGAAAAGATCAAGGTCGTTAGAGTTACTGCCTTATAACAGGTCAAAATCATTAGATTTAATTCCTTATAACAAGATCATTAGATTTGGTGCCTTTAGTGTCATGATCATTAGATTTCCTGCCTTAAAGCATTAAAGCATTAGGGCAGGTCAAAATCATTAGAATTACTGCCTTATAACAACTCAAGATCATTAGATTTGCCTCTTTATAACAATTGAAGATCATTAGATTTGGTGCCTTTAGTGTCGTGATCATTAGATTTCCTGTCAAGAGCATTAGATTTATTTAATTCCTTGTCAAGATCATTAGATTTCCTTCCTTATAAGATCATTAGATTTACTTCCTAATAACAGGTGAATTGACGGTAAATCAGATTTCTAGCTTTATAACAAGTCAAGATCATTAGATTTACTTCCTTGTAACAGGTCTAGATCATTACGTTTCCTGCCGTGAAACAGGTCAAGATCATTAGATTTGCTTTATAAGGTTTACTGCCTTATAAGATTAGATTTACTGACGTCAAGTGTTATTGCTTTATAAAAGGTGAAGATAGCATGCCAAGATTATTAGATTTACTGCCTTATAACATGTTATGATCATTAAATCTAATTCCTTAGTCAATTCCAAGTCAAGATCATTAAATTTACTGCCTTATAGCAGTTATGGCTTGTAACATTTCAATATCTTATAACAACTGTCAATATCATTAGATATACTTCCTTACAAGGATCATTAGATTTACTACCTTATTTGATTTACCGCCTTATAACAAATCTAAGGCTTTATAATATAACAGATCAAAATCATTAGATTTACTGCCGTATAACAGGTCAAGATCATTAGATTTACTGCGTTATAAATGGTCATCATTATAACAGGTAATGTTTGGATTTACTTCTTTATAACAAACAGCTCAAGATCATTAGGTTTTCAGCCTTGTCAGAGGTCTTCTAACAGGTCAAGATCATTAGATTTACTGCCCTATAACAAGATCATTAGATTTACTGCCTTATAATAGATAAAGATCATTAGATTTACTGCTTTCATTCCTTATAACAAGATCATTAAATTTCATTCCTTATAACAAGTCAAGATCATTTGATTTAGTGCCTTGTAACTAAATCTAAATGATCTTTAGATTTGTACCTGGTCAAGAGGATTTAGATTATTAGATATTCCACCTTATAACAAGTCAAGATCATATTTACTGCTTTATAACAAGTCAAGATCATTAGATTTACTGCATTATAACGGGTGAAAATCCTTAGATCTTGATTTACCACGTCAAGATCATTAGATCATTATATTTATTGCCTTATAACAGGTCAATATCATTAGATGTACTACCTTATATCTGGTAAAGATATCATTAGATTTAGTCATATAATTAGATATAATTAAATATGCTGCCTTATAACATGTCAAGATCATTAAATATACTCCCTCATAACAGACCAAGGTCAAGATTGTTATATTTATTGCCTTATAACAGGTCAAAATCATTAGATTTACTGTCTTGTAACAGTTTAGGATCATTATATTTACTGCCTTATAACAACAGCCTAATAACAGGTGATCATTATATTCACTGCCTTATAACATATTAAGATCATTAGATTTATTAGATCTGAAAGATCAAAGATCATTAGATATACAAGTCAAGATTATTAAATATACTGCCCTATAAAAACTAAATATCAGCTTTAATGCCTTACAACAGGTCAAATATATTTATCAATATCATTAGTCATAATGCCTTATAACAGATAAAAACCATTAGATTTACTGCCTTATAATACTGCTTTATAACTGGTCAAAATCATTAGATTTACTGCTTTATAAAAGGTTAAGGTCATCAGATTTATGGCCTTGTAACAGATTTACTGCCTTATATCAGTCAATATCAGTCAATTACAGGTCAAGATAATTAAATTTAATTCCTTTAAAATTGTAACAGGTCAACATTAGTTAGAGTGCCTTCATTTGATTTACTGCCTTATGACAGGTCAAAATCATTAGATTTACTGCCTTGTAACAGTTCAAGGTCATTAGATTTACTGCAAGGTCAAGATCATTTGTTAGAATAACAAAGGTAAAGGTCAATATTATTAGATTTAATCCCTTATAACAGGTCAAAATCATTAGATTTATTATCTTATAATAGGTCAAGATCATTAGATTTACTTTATTGTAACAGGTAGAGATTATTAGATTTACTAGCTTATAACGTCATATAATGCTTTATAACAAATCTAACTTTACTGCATGAAAACAAATCAAGATCACTAAGGTTTATTGCCATATAAAAGGTCACGATAACATTTATTTTCTTATAACAGGTCAAGATCTACTACCTTATAGCAATTCAAGATCATTAGTTTTAAGACTATTAAAAGACCATTAAAATTCTTGCCTTGAAGAGGTGAAGATCATTAGGTTTACTGCCGTAAACAAGTAAAGATCGTTAGATCATAACAGGTAAAGATCATTTGATTGTACGTTATACACAAGGAAAAGATCATAGATTTACTTCCATATAACAGGTCAAGATCATTAGATTTAATGCTTTATAACATAAGAAGAAATTAGATTTATTGCCTTATGAAAAGTCAAGATCGTTAGATTTACTGCCTAATAACAGGTCAAGATCATAAGATTTACTTCCTTGAAACAGGTCAAGATCATTAGATATGCTGCCTTATAACAAGATCTTTATATTTACTGCCTAGATTATAGAATTTATTGCCTTATAAGAAATCAATATCATTAGATCAATATATACTCCTTTATGATGTCAATAAAAACTAAAAACTCAAGATTTACTGCTTTATAAAAGGTCAAAATCACTAGATTTACCGTCAAGATATACTGCTTTATAACAAATATCAAATAACAAATAACAAATAACAAAGATCATTAAATTTAATGCCTTAGATTTACAGCCTTGTAACAGTTGATCATTATACTTTTATCAGGTAATTATACTTTTATAAGGTATCTATCATTAGTTAGAATGCCTTATAATATCTGTAAATTTACCGCCTTATAACAGTCAGTGTCATTAGACTTACTCCATTATAACAGGTAAAAATCATCAGTTTCCATTAGATATACTTATAAAAAGTCAACATAAGATTTACTTCCTTATAACATAAGATTTACTGCCTTAAAAAAGGTCATCATTAGTAAAAATGCCTTATAATATCTGTAAATTTACCGCCTTATAACAGTCAATATTAGTCATATTGACTGTTATTACTCCGTTATAACAAGTAAAAATCATGTTTCCAGCTTTATAACAAGTAAAGATCATTAGATTTACTGCCTTGTAATAGGTCAATATCATTAGATTTACTTCCTTGTAACAGGTCATGATCATTAGATCGTTAAATTTGCTTATTTATAAAACGTCAAAATTAATAGATTTACTACCTTATAACGTCACGTCCAGTGTTATTGTATTATGAAAGGTGATCATTAGATTCACTGCCATTTACGTCAATATCATTAAATTTACTGCCTTATAGCATACCTTATAACAGATTATGATCATTAGATCTAATTCCTTATAACAAGTCAAGATCATTAAATTTACTGCCTTATAGCAATTATAGCAGTAAATCTATCTACTGCCTTGTAACAACGCAAGATAATTCGATTCACTCCCTTATAACAAGTCAAGAGCTTTAGATTTCCTGTCAAGATCATTAAATTTATAACTCAACCTACTGCCTTGTAAAAGATCCAATTCATTAGATTTATTGATTTATAACAAGTCAACTGCCGATGAAGATTGTTAGATTTATTGCCCTGAAACAAGTATTGTTCATTAGATTTACTGCCTTATTAGGTCAGGATAATTAGATTTACTTCCTTACAACAGGTCAAGATCATTTTATTTCATGACAGGTCATGATCTTTAGATTTAATGCCTTATAACAAAAGATCATTAGATTTACGGCCTTATTACTTGTCAAAATCATTAGATTTACTTCCTTATAAAAGGTAAAGATCAATAGATTTATAGCCTTATAACAGGTCAACATCATTAGATTTACCGCCTTTTAAAAAGTTAATATCATTATTTTTACTTGAAACAGGTCAAGATCATTAGATATGCTGCCTTATAACAAGATCTTTATATTTACTGCCTAGATTATAGAATTATAAGAAATTATAAGAAATCAGGGAAAGCTTCTTATAAAGAAGTCAAGATCATTAAATTTTCTGCCTTAAAAGAGCTCAAGATCATTAGAATTACTGCCTTTTAACAGGTCAAGATCATTAGATTTACTGCATGGAAACAGTTCAAGATCATTAAGTTTACTCTCTTGAAAGTCTAGTTTTACTGCCTTAAAACAAATCAAGATCAGTAGATTTACTGCCTTTTACTGCCTTGTAACAAGTCAAGATTTACTGCCTTATAACAAATCAAGATTTGATTTAACAAGTCAATATTATAAAAGGTCAAGATAATAGGATTTACTCTCTTATAACAGGCCAAGATCATTAGATTTACAGCAACTCAAGATCATTAATTTTAATGATTTTTAACAGCCTTATAACGTCACGTCCAGTGTTATTGTATTATAAAAGGTGATCATATCTTTAAGAGGTGAATATCATTAGGTTTACTGTCAAGATCGTTAGATTTTATGCCTAATAACAGGTCAAGATCATTAAATTGGATTCCTTATAATTTATAATTCAATTTACTGCCAGGTTAAGATCATTAGATTTAATACCTTATAACAGGTCAAGATCATTAGATTTACTGCCTAATAACAACTCAAGATCATTAGATTTACAGCCTTCTAATAGGTGAAGATCATTAGATTTATTGCCTTATAAGAGATCAAGATCATTAATTTTATTGCCATATAACAAGTCAACATCATTAGATCTTAAATTAGCTCATCATTAGATTTACTGCCTTATAACAAGTAAATATCATTAGATTTACTTCTTTATAACAGGTCAAAATCATTAGATTTACTACCTCATCACAGTTGTGATTTACTGCCTTTTAAAAGGTCAACATCGCTAGATTTACTGCCTTATAAGATCATTAGATTTGCTGGTCAAGAGAATTAGATTTTCTGATCATTATAACAAGTCAAGACCATTAGATTTACTGCCTTGTATTAGGTCATAATCATTAGATTCCCTGCCTTATGATAGGTCAAGATCAATAGATTAAGTACCCTATCTGAACTGCCTTATAACAACTCAAGATCGTTAGATTTACCAGGTCAAAATCATTAGACTCATTGCCTCATAAAAGGTCAATATCATTATTAAGATCATTAAATTTATTGCCGTAGAACGTCAAGATTTAGTGCCTTATATTAGGTCAAAATCATTAGATATACTGCCTTGTAAAAGGACACTAGAAATACTGCCAAATAACAGGTCTAGATCATTAGATTTACTGCCTTATAACAGATCAAGATCATTAGATTTATTGCAATATCATTAAATCTTAAAGGTCAAGATCATAAAATTTACCGCATCGGGTGATCTAAAGATCTGCTTCATATTTACTGCCTTATAAAAACTCAAGATCATTAAATTTATTGCTTTATAGCATTAAAAAAACTCAAGATTATTAGATCGGAAAGGTCATCATAAGATTTGCTTCCTTTATGCCTTATATAATGTCAATATCATTAGTTAAAATGCCTATTATACTGCCTTATAATAGGTCAAAATCATTAGATTTACTCTTTTATAAAAGGTCAAAATCGTTAGACTTAGTCTTATAACAGGTCAAGATAGATTTACTGCCTTATATGCTTATATGATAGATTTACTGCCTTATAACAATTAAATATTATTAGATTTACTTCAAGATCATTAGATTTACTGCCTTATCACAGTTAAAGAGCATTAGATTTACTGCCTTATAACAGGTCAACATCTAAGGCTGTGAATCTAATGAGATTCACATCATTAGATTTTTTTTATAACAGGTCATCATTAGATTTGCTGCCTTATCACAGGTCAAGATCATTAGATTTACTGCCTTGTATTGAACCCCTTATAATAAGTCAAGATCATTAGATTTACTCTCTTGTAACAGGTCACAATCATCAAATTCCCTGCCCTATAACAGGTCAAAATCAATAGATCTTATACAAGATAACAGATAACAGATACCAGATAAAGATCATTAGATTTCTTACCTTATAGCAACTCAAGATCATTAGATTTACTTCCATATAACAGGTCAACATTACTGCCTTATAAAATTAAGATCATCTAATTTACTGCCTGATAACAGGTCAAGATCATTAGATTTTCTGCCTAATTACAGATCAAGATCATAAAAATATCATTAGTCAAAATCATTGTATTTACTTCCTTATAACAGGTCAAAATCATTAGAATTACTGCCTTTTAATAGGTCATCATTGAATTTAATGCCTTTTAACAGGTGGTCATTAGGTTAACTGCCTTGAAACAGAGTAATATCATTATATTTACTGGCTTACAAGAATTCAATGTCATTAGATTTACTGCTTTATTACAGTTCAAGATCATTATATTAGATCTATATTAGATTTACAGGGCACGACCATTAACTTCCTTGTAACAAGTCAAGATCATTAGATTTACTAACTTATAACAAGTGTCAATATCTTTAGATTTACTATCATACTGCCTTATAACAGGACAAGATCATTAGATTTACTGCTTTATAGCAACTCAAGATCATTAGAACAGGTGAAGATTTCGTCATGTATAGGTCAAGATAATTAGATTTACTGCCTTCTATTAGGTCAAAATCATTAAGTTTTCTGCCTTGAAACCGATCAAGGTCATTAGGTTTACTATCTTATAAGAATTCAATATCATTAGATTTACTGCCTTACAACATATCAAAATCATCATTCGATTTCCTGCTTTATAACATATGAAGACAAGTCAGAAGACAAGATTTACTGCCTTATAAAAGATAAAGATCTTTAGTTAAAATGCCTTAATGAGTATTAGATTTTTCTTCCTTATAAACGGTCAAGATTTACTGCCTTAATGATTAGATTTACTACTTTATAATAGGTCAAGATCATTAGAATTACTGCCTTATAACAGGTCAAAATCATTAGATTGTTACAGGTAAACATATCATACATAACATATATTCATAACATATCAAGATCATTAGATTTCCTTCCCTTATAACAGGTCAAGATCGTTAGATTTACTGCCTCATAACAGGTCAAAATCATTAGAATTACTGCCTTATAACAACTCAAGATTATTAAATTTGCTTTCTTATAACAACTGAAGATCATCAGATTTACAACCTTATAAAACGTCAACATCATTAGATATATTGACTTATAAAAGGCAAAGATCAATAGATTTACTGCCATTTTACAAGTAAATATTAAATTTACTGCCTTATAAAACTTCAATATCGTTAGATTTAATGCCTTATAAGAGATCAAGATCATTAGATTTACTTACATTTACTGCCAGGTCAAGATCATTATATTTATTACCTTTTAACAATTCAAGATATACTGCAGTGTCATTAGTTCGTCTGCCTTATAACAGGTAAAGGTCATTTGATTTACTAATTTATAACAGGTCAAGATCATCGAAGTTACTGCCTTATAATCATTAGATTTGCTGCCGTATAACAGGTCAACATCATTATATTTACTGCCTTATAACAGGTCAAGATTACCTGCCTTATAACAGGTCAAGATCATTAGATTTAACTACTTATAACAAGTAAAAACCATTAGATTTACAGATCATAATCATTAGATTCCCTCCCTTATAACGTCATCATTAGATTAATTGCCTTATAACAGATTTACTTCCTTATAACAAATCATTAGATTTACTGCCGTATAACGGGTCAGTATTATTAGATTTACTGTAATTTACTGCCAGGTCAAGATCATTACATTTATTGCCTGATAACAGGCAGTAAATGTAATTTACTGCCAAATTAGAGATCAAAGATCATTAAATTTATTGCCGTAGAACGTCACGATCATTAGATTTATTTCAGGTCAAAATCATTAATATACTGCCTTGTATATACCACTGCATTATAACAGGCCTAATAACGGATCAAGATCATTAGATTCACTGCATTCTAATAAGTGAAGATCATTAGATTTACTGCCTACTGATTTAATTTTATAAACGTCATCATTAGATCTTGTAAAAGGTCAATATCTGAACAAGTCGTAGATTCACTGCTTTAGATTTACTGTCTTATAAAAGATAAAAACTCAAGATCATTAGATTTACAACCTTGTAACAGGCCTTATATTAGTTCAATATCATTAGTTAGAATGCCTTATAACAGGTAAAGATCATTAGATTTACTGCCTGTTAATAGGTCAAGATTTACTCCTTTACAGGTAAAAATAGATTTTATAACTGATCAAAATCATTAGATTTACTGCTTTATAAGATCTTGACGATCGATAGATTAACTGCATTATAGCAGGTCAAGATTTACTTCTGCCATAAAACAGGTGGATTGTTAGATTTACTGCCATATAGTAGACCATTAGATTTACTGCTTTATAACAGGTCAAGATCATTATAGTTACTGCCCTATAACACGTCAAGATCAATGAATTTACTGCCATTAGATTTACTGTTGAAGACCATTGCATGTACTACCTTATAACAGTTCAATATCATTAGATTTGTTGCCTTATACTGTCAATATTATTAGATTTACTGTCTTATAACACGTCAAGATTAATTAGATTTACTGCCTTATAACAGGTCAATATCATTATGTCAATATAATTAGATTTACTTCCTTATAACGTAAAAATCAGATTTACTGTCAAGATCATTTCATTTATTGCCTTATTATTAGATTTACTGCCTTTTGAAAGGTCATTAGTTATTAGTTATTAGATTTGCTGATTTCTAAAGGTTAAGATAATTAAATTTACTGCCTTATAACATATCAAGATCATTAAATTTATTGCCTTATAAAAAGTCAACATAAAATTTACTTCCTTGTAACAGGTCAAGATCATTAGATTTACTGCCTTATAACAAGTAAATATTAGATTCACTGCCTTAAAAAAGATAATGATCATTAGATGTTCTTATAATAGGTCATCATAAGATTAAGTGCCTTAAAACAGGTGATCATTAATATAATGCCTTATAACAGATCAAAATCATTAGGTTTAATGCCTTATAACGGGTCAAGGTTATTAGATTTACAGCTTTGTAACAGGTCAATATCTAATGAACAGTTGGAATGCCTTATTACAGGTCAAGATCATTAGATTTGCTACCTTGTAACAGTTCAAGATGATTAGTTACAATGAGTTATAACATAAAAATCATTACATTAACTGTCAATGTCATTAGATTTCCTGCTTTATGAGGTCAAGAACTTTGCAACAGGTCAATATCTAATGATCAATTATAGAATGCCTTGATTTACTGCCCCATTACAGGTCATGATCATTAGATTTGCTTCCTTGTAACAGTTCAAGATGATTAGAATGCGTTATAACATTAGATTTACTGTCAATATCATTACATTTACTTTAGATTTACTGTCTTATAGCAAGTTTAGATTTACTTCCTTAAAACAAATCAAGATCATTTCATTTACTTTCTTAAAAAAAGATCAATATCATTAGATTTACTGCCTGATAACAGATATTAGGTAGAGATTATTAGATTTATTAACTTATAATGTTAAGACATTAGATATACTGCCTTAACTTCCTTTACTTCCTTAAAAAAAGATCAATATCATTAGATTTAATGCCTTATAACAGATCATTAGATTTACTGCCTTACAACAACTCAAGATAAATAGATTTACTGCCTGATAACAGGTCAAGATATGATACCTTATAACAGGTAAAGATCATTAGATTTACTGCCTTATAACAGGTCAAAATGAGTAGATTTATTGCCTTATAAAAGATTAAGATCATTAGATGTCTTATAATAGGTCAATATCATTAGATATTGACCTTGTAACAGATCAAGATCGTTAGATTAACTGCCTTATAACATGTGAAGATCAATAGATATTCTGCTTTATAACAGGTCAAGATCATTACTGCTTTATAAGAGGTCAAGATGCCTTATAACATTATTAGGTCGATCATTAGATTGAACCCCTTATAACAAGTCAAGATCATTAGAATTACTGCTTTGTAACAGGTCATAATCCCTGCCATATAATAGGTCAAGATCAATAGATCTATAAGATCTAGATAACAGATACCAGATAAAGATCATTAGATTTCTTTCCTTATAACAACCCAAGATCATTAGATTTACTTCCGTATAACAGGTCATCATTAGATTTACTTCCGTATAACAGGTCATCATTAGATTTACTACCCTATAACGGGTCAAGATCATTAGATCTTTGTAAAATCAAGATAATCTAATTTACTGCCTTATAACACGTTAAGATCATTAAATTTATTGCCTTATAACAGGTCAAGATCATTATATTTAATGTCTTATATAATTAGATAAAATTAGATATAATGCCTTATAGCAGGTCATCATTAGGTTATGTTATAAGGCAGACCAAGGTCAAGATTGTTATATTTACTGCCTTATAACAGGTCAAGATCATTAGATTTACTGCCAAGATCATTGCCTTATAACAGGCAATGTGTATTACATTTACTGCCTTATAACAGGTGAATATCATTAGATTTACTCCCTTATAGCATCAGATTTCCAGCTTTATAACACGTCAAGATCATTAGATTTACTGCCTTGTAAAGAGAACATCAAAATCATTAGATTTACTGCCATATAAAACTTCAAAATCATTAGATTTACTACCTAGATTTACAACACGTCAAATGTTACTGTATTATAGAAGGTGAAGCTCATTACATTCACTGCCAAGATCATTAGATTTACTTCCTTATAACAAGGTATGATCATTAAATCTAATTCCTTATAACAAATTAAGATCATTAAATTTACTGCCTTATAGCAGTTATAGCAAAATCTATTTACAGTTCCATCTTTAGATTTATTTCCTTATAACGATTGCCTCGTAACAGGTCAATATAAGTAAATATCATTAGATTTATTGCCTTTTAGCAAGGCAATATCATTAAATAAGTTATTAGATTTATTTACTTACTGCCTTATAACAGGTGAATATCAATAGATTTACTCCCTTATAGCATCAGATTTCCAGTAAATCTAATGATCTTGACGTGTTACAAGATCATTAGATTTACTGCCTTGTAAAGAGAACATCAAAATCATTAGATTTACTGCCTTATAAAACTTAAAAATCATTAGATTTACTACCTTATATCAAGTAAAGATCATTACATTTATTGACTTACAACACGTCAAATGTTACTGTATTATAAAAGGTGATCATTACATTCACTGCCGAGATCATTAGATTTACTTCCTTATAACAAGGTATGATCATTAAATGTAATTCCTTATAACAAATTAAGATCATTAAATTTACTGCCTTATAGCAGTTATAGCAAGATCTATTTACAGTTCCATCTTTAGATTTATTTCCTTATAACGATTGCCTCGTAACAAGTAAATATCATTAGATTTATTGCCTTTTAGCAAGTCATTAGATTTATTGCCTTTTAAGAGGTCAGGATCATTATAACAGGTCAAAATCATTAGATTTACTGCCTTATAACATTATAAGATCTAGGTCAGTGGAGTTACTGCCTCATAACAGGTCAAAATTATTAGAATCACTGCCTTATAACAAGATTTGCTTCTTTATAACAACTGAAGATCATTAGATTTACTAACTTATATGTCAAGATTATTAGATTATTTGGCTTATAAGAATTGTATAATTTACTTCCTTATAACAACTCAAGATAATTAGATTTACTGCCTTGTAAAAGGTCAACATCATTAGATTTACTGTCTTATAAAAGGTCAAGATCATTAGATTCACTGCCATTTTACAAGTCAATATCATTAAATTTACTGCCTTATAACAGGTTATGATCATTAGATTTAATTCCTTATAACAGGTCAATATTATTCAGACTTCAAACGGGTTAAGTTCATTCAATTTACTGCCACGTCATCATTAGATTTACTGCTCTATAACAGGTCAAGATCATTAGATTTGCTGCCTTATGAAACGTCAAGATCATTAGTTAAATAAGGGGTAAAGATTATTAGATTTACTGTCAATATCATTAGATTTACCGTCTTATAACAGTCAATATAATTAGATTTACTCCCTTAAATTTCATTAGATTTACAGCTTTATTAGGGGTCAAGATTCACTGCCTTATAACAGGTCAACATCCTTAGATTTACTTACTTGTAACAAGTAATTAGATTTACTAACTAATAATCTGTCAATCTGTCTAGATTTACTGCCTTAAAACAAATCAAGATCATTAGACTTACTGCCTTAAAACAACTCAAGATCATTCGATTTTTTGCCTTGTAACAGTTCAAGATCGTTAGATTTTTTGTCATAACAACTGCAGATCATTACATTTATTCTAATAACAACTGAAGACCATTAGATTTATTGTCTTTACGTCAAAATTTTAAATTTAGATTTAAATTTATTGCCTTATAACAAGTCAACATCATTAGATTTACCTCCTTGTAACAGGTCATCCTTAGATTTACTGCCTTATAACAAGTAAATATTAGATTTACTGCCTTATAAAAGATAACAACTTACAGGTCAATATTATTATATTTACTGCCTTATAACAACTGAAGATCATTATAACAGGTCAACAAGTCAAGATCATTATATTGATATTAGTTAGAATGGCTAGATTTATTTCCTTATAAAAAGTTAAGATGATTCCTAACTTATAACACGTCAAAATTTACTGCCGTATAACAGATCTACATTATAACATTATAAAAGGTCTCGCAAAGATAACAGTTCAAGATCATTAGTTTTAATGTCAATATCTTTAGATTTACTGCCTTATAACTTTACTGCCGAATAACAGGTGAAGATTTACTGCCTTATAACAGGTCTAGATCATTAGATTTACTTTCTTGCATCAGGTCAAGAGCATTTCATCTATTGCCTTATAACAGGCCAAGATCATTAGATTTACTGCCTTAAAACTTTCTTGCATCAGGTCAAGATCATTAGATTTAATGCCTTATAACAGATCAAGATCATTAGATTTACTGCCTTAAAACATATGAAGATTTACTGCCTTACAGCCTTATTTCAGATCAAGATCATTAAATTTATTGCCTTATAATAAGTCAACATCATAAGATTTACTTCCTTGTAACAGGTCAAGATCATTAGATTTACTGCCTTATAAAAGATAAAGATCATTAGATTTACTGCCTCATGACATGTGAAGATCATTAGATTCACTGCCTTATAAAAACTCAAGATCATTAGATTTAATGCCTTGTAAATCATTAGATTTACTGCCTTATAACAGTCAATATCATTATATTTACTCCCTTTAGATTCATTGCTCTATAAGCGGTCATCATTAGATTTACTTCCTTCTAATGGGTCAAGATCATTAGATAAAAGTTCAAGATCATTAGATTTACTGCCTTATTTACTTCCTTGTAACAGGTAGAGATTATTAAATTTATAACGTCTAGATTTACTGCCTTAAAACAAATTAAGATCATTAGATTTACTGCCTTACAACAGTAAATCTAATGATCAGAATTATTAGATATACTACCTTATAACAGGTCAAAATCATTGAATTTACTGCCTTTTTAACGTCAAGATCATTAGATTTACCGGCTTCTAACAGATCAAGATCATTGAAATTATTGCCCTATAGCAAGTCATCATAAGATTTACTTTCTTGTAACAGGTCAAGATCATTAGATTTACTGCCTTATAAAAGATAAAGATCATTAGATTTACTGCCTTATGACGTGAAGATCATTAGATTCACTGCCTTGTAAATCATTAGATTTACTGCCTTATAACAGTCAATAGATTTACTTCCTTGTAACAGGTAGAGATTATTAGATTTACAACAAGTCTAGATTTACTGCCTTAAAACAAATCAAGATCATTAGATTTATTGCCTTACAACAATTGTTATATTGCCTTATAACATAGATTTACTGCTATATAACAGGTCATCATTGGAGTTACTGCCTTATAATAGGTCAGAATCATTAGATTTACTACCTTATAACAGGACAAGATCATCATTGAATTTACTTCCTTGTAACAGGTAAATGTAAACTGATCATCAAGATCATTAGATTTACTGCATTATAACAGGTCTTATGACAGGCCAAGATCATTAGATTTACTGCTATATAACAGGTCATCATTGGAGTTACTGCCTTGTAATAGGTCAGAATCAAGATCATCAGATTTCCTGCCTTATAACAGGTCAAGATCATTAGATTTAACGCCTCATAACAAGTCAAGATCATCAAATTTATTGCCTTATAACAAGTCATCATTAGACCTTTAAGCTGACGCCACGTGGAGGTAGAGGAAGATTGACGCAACGTGGAGGTTGCATTAAATCTTATAAATCTTGAGTTTTTATAAGGCCTTCAATGATCTTTATCGTTACAAGGAAGTAAATCTAATGATCTTGACCTAATATGAGGCAGTATATCTAAGGATCGACTTGATATAAGGCAGTATATCGAAGGATCTTGACAAGAAATTAATGATAAATAGGCAATAAATTAATGATCTTTATCTGAAATAACGATCTTGAACTGTTATTTAATCTAAATCTTGATTTGCTATAAGGCGTTAAATCTAATGATCTTGACCTGTTATAAGGCAGGAAATCTAATGATCTTGACCTGTTATAAGGTAGTAAATTTAATGATTCTGACCTGTTATAAGGCAGTAACTCCAATGATCTTGACGTTATATAGCACTGAAGGCATTATAAGGTAGTAAATCTAACGATTTACTAAATTTAACGATTCTCACTGCAGAAGCTGGTGACTGGTAAAGTGTGTGAAAGAAGGGCAAATGAGAGTTGGGGTGAGAGAGTATCATTAAATTTTAGGGAGAATAAAAAGATGTTCTGGAAGGAGGTAAATAAAGTGCGTAAGACAAGGGAGCAAATGGGAACTTCAGTGAAGGGCGGAAATGAGGAGGTGATAACAAGTAGTAGTGATGTGAGAGGGAGATGGAGTGAGTATTTTGAAGTTTTCTTGAATGTGTTTGATGATAGAGTGTTATATAGGGTGTTTTGGTCGAGGTGGTGTGCAAAGTGAGAGGGTTAGGGAAAATGATTTGGTAAGCAGAGAAGAGGTAGTGAAAGCTTTGCGGAAGATGAAAGCCGGCAAGGCAGCAGGTTTGGATGGTATTGCAGTGGAATTTATTAAAAAAGGGGGTGACTGTATTGTTGACTGGTTGGTAAGGTTATTTAATGTATGTATGACTCATGGTGAGGTGCCTGAGGATTGGCGGAATGCGTGCATAGTGCCATTGTACAAAGGCAAAGGGGATAAGAGTGAGTGCTCAAATTACAGAGGTATAAGTTTGTTGAGTATTCCTGGTAAATTATATGGGAGGGTATTGATTGAGAGGGCTGAAGGCATGTACAGAGCATCAGATTGGGGAAGAGCAGTGTGGTTTCAGAAGTGGTAGAGGATGTGTGGATCAGGTGTTTGCTTTGAAGAATGTATGTGAGAAATACTTAGAAAAGCAAATGGATTTGTATGTAGCATTTATGGATCTGGAGAAGGCATATGATAGAGTTGATAGAGATGCTCTGTGGAAGGTATTAAGAATATATGGTGTGGGAGGCAAGTTGTTAGAAGCAGTGAAAAGTTTTTATCGAGGATGTAAGGCATGTGTACGTGTAGGAAGAGAGGAAAGTGATTGGTTCTCAGTGAATGTAGGTTTGCGGCAGGGGTGTGTGATGTCTCCATGGTTGTTTAATTTGTTTATGGATGGGGTTGTTAGGGAGGTAAATGCAAGAGTCCTGGATAGAGGGGCAAGTATGAAGTCTGTTGGGGATGAGAGAGCTTGGGAAGTGAGTCAGTTGTTGTTCGCTGATGATACAGCGCTGGTGGCTGATTCATGTGAGAAACTGCAGAAGCTGGTGACTGAGTTTGGTAAAGTGTGTGGAAGAAGAAAGTTAAGAGTAAATGTGAATAAGAGCAAGGTTATTAGGTACAGTAGGGTTGAGGGTCAAGTCAATTGGGAGGTGAGTTTGAATGGAGAAAAACTGGAGGAAGTGAAGTGTTTTAGATATCTGGGAGTGGATCTGTCAGCGGATGGAACCATGGAAGCGGAAGTGGATCATAGGGTGGGGGAGGGGGCGAAAATTCTGGGAGCCTTGAAGAATGTGTGGAAGTCGAGAACATTATCTCGGAAAGCAAAAATGGGTATGTTTGAAGGAATAGTGGTTCCAACAATGTTGTATGGTTGCGAGGCGTGGGCTATGGATAGAGTTGTGCGCAGGAGGATGGATGTGCTGGAAATGAGATGTTTGAGGACAATGTGTGGTGTGAGGTGGTTTGATCGAGTAAGTAACGTAAGGGTAAGAGAGATGTGTGGAAATAAAAAGAGCGTGGTTGAGAGAGCAGAAGAGGGTGTTTTGAAATGGTTTGGGCACATGGAGAGAATGAGTGAGGAAAGATTGACCAAGAGGATATATGTGTCGGAAGTGGAGGGAACGAGGAGAAGAGGGAGACCAAATTGGAGGTGGAAAGATGGAGTGAAAAAGATCTTGTGTGATCGGGGCCTGAACATGCAGGAGGGTGAAAGGAGGGCAAGGAATAGAGTGAATTGGAGCGATGTGGTATACAGGGGTTGACGTGCTGTCAGTGGATTGAATCAAGGCATGTGAAGCGTCTGGGGTAAACCATGGAAAGCTGTGTAGGTATGTATATTTGCGTGTGTGGACGTGTGTATGTACATGTGTATGGGGGGGGGGGGGCCATTTCTTTCGTCTGTTTCCTTGCGCTACCTCGCAAACGCGGGAGACAGCGACAAAGTATAAAAAAAAAAAAAAAAAAAAAATATATATATATATATATATATATATATATATATATATATATATATATATATATATGATACTATTCGCCATTTCCCGCATTAGCGAGGTAGCGTTAAGAACAGAGGACTTTGAGGGAATATCCTCACCTGGCCCCCTTCTCTGTTCCTTCTTTTGGAAAATTAAAAATATATATATATATATATATATATATATATATATATATATATATATATATATATATATATATATTATCCCTGGGGATAGGGGAGAAAGAATACTTCCCACGTATTCCCTGAGTGTCGTAGAAGGCGACTAAAAGGGGAGGGAGCGGGTGGCTGGAAATCCTCCCCTCTCGTTTTTTTTTAATTTTCCAAAAGAAGGAACAGAGAAGGGAGCCAGGTGAGGATTTTCCCTCTAAGGCTCAGTCCTCTGTTCTTAACGCTACCTCGCAAATGCGGGAAATGGCGAATCGTATGAAAAAAATATATATATATATATATATATATATATATATATATATATATATATATATATATATATATATATACATGATTCATATTGTCTGTCCTTATTCATTCCCGTCGCCAACGTGCTACAAATGAAATGGAAACCTCCTCCCCCCCCGCATGTGCGCGAAATAGCGCTAGGAAAATATAACAATTGACACATTCGTTCACTTTCAGTCTCTAGCTTTCATCCACATCCAAACCCCACAGAACATCCCATGATTTAACCTAGACGCTTCACATGCCCTGGTTCAATCCATTGACAGGACGTCGACCCCGGTATACCACATAGTTCAAATTCACTTTGTTCCTCGCGCGTTTCACCCTCCTGCATGTTCAGGCCCCGATCACTCAAAATCTTTTTCACTCCACCTTTCCACCCCCAATTGGGTCTCCCACTTCTCTTCGTTCCCTTCACCTCTGACACATATATCCTGTTTGTCAATCTTTCCCCACTCATTCTCTCCATGTGACCAAACCATTTCAACACACCCTCTTCTGCTCTCTCAACCACGCTCTTTTTAATGCCACACTCTTTCATTACTTACTCGATCAAACCACCTGATACAACATATCCTCAAACATCTCATTTCCATACAACATTGTCGGAACCACCATTCCTTCAAACATACCCTTTTTTGGCTTTCCAAGATAACGTTCTCGACTTTCACACATTTTTCAACCCTATGATTCACTTCCGCTTCCATGGTTCCATCCGCTGCCAAATCCACTCCCAGATATCAAAACACTTCACTTCCTCCAGTTTTTTTCCATTCCATTTTACCTTCCAATTGACTTGTCCCTCAACCCCACTGTATCTAATAACCTTGCCCAACATTTACTCTCACCTTTCTTCTTTCACACACTTTACCAAATCAGCCACCAGTGCTGTATCATCAGCGAACAACTGACTCACTTCCCAAGCTCTCTCATCCACAACAGACTGCATACTTGCCGCTCTTCCCAAAATTCTTGCATTCACCTCCCTAGCAACCCTAACCATGAACCAATTAAACAACCATGGAGACATCACGCACCCCTGCCGCAAGCCAACATTCTCTGAGAACCAATCACTTTCCTCTCTTCCAACTCGTACACATGCCTTACATCCTTGATAAAAACATTTCACTGTTTCTAGCAACTTGCCTCCCACACCATATATTCTTATTACCTTCCACAGAGCATTTCTATCAACTCTATCATATGCCTTCTCCAGATCCATAAATGCTACACGCAAATTCATTTGCTTTTCTAAGTATTTCTCACATACATTCTTCAAAGGAAACACCTGATCCACAAATCCTCTACCACTTTAAAAACCACAGTGCTCTTACCTAATCTCTCAATCTATACTTTCCCAGGAATACTCAATAAATCTATACCTCTGTAATTTGAGCACTCACTATTATCCTCTTTGCCTGTGTACAATGGCACTATGCAAGCATTCAGCCAATCCTCAGGCACCTCACCAGGAATCATACATAAATTGAATAACCTTCCCAACCGGTCAACAATACAGTCACCCCCTTGTTTAATGAATTCCACTGCAACACTAAACCCTCGCTTTCATCTTCCCCAAAGCTTTTACTATGTCTTCTCTGTTTACCAAATCATTCTCCCTTTGGAAACCACCTCGACCAAAACACCCTATATCTTCCACTGTATCATCAAACATTCAACAAACCTTCAAGATACTCACTGCATATCCTCACATCACCAACATTTGTTATCACCTCCCCTTCACTGATGTTCTTATTTATTCTCTTGTCTTACTCGCTATATTTTCCTCCTTCCAAAACACCTTTTTATTCTCCCTAAAATTCAGTGATACTCTCTCACCCCAACTCTCATTTGTAGGCATTTGGACGATTTTTGCAGGGAAATAATGGAAATGAGTGGGAGATGTATAAAAGAAAGAGGCATGAGGTCAAGAGAAAGGTTGCAAGAGGTGAAAAGAGGGTAAATGCGAGAGAGTATCACTAAATTTTAAGGAGAATAAAAAGATGTAATGGAAGTGCGTAAGACATGGGAACAAATGGTGATGTGAAAAGTAGATGGAGCGAGTATTTTGAAGGTTTGTTGGATGCGTTTGATGATAGAGTGGCAGATATAGGGTGTTCTCGTCGAGGTGGTATGCAAAGTGATATTCTAAGGAAAATGATTTGGTAAACAGAGAAGAGGTAGTAAAAGCTCTGCGGTTAGGTTTGGATGGTATTGCAGTGGAATTCATTAGGTTAGGTTTGGATGGTATTGCAGTGGAATTCATTAGGTTAGGTTTGGATGGTATTGCAGTGGAATTTATTGAAAAAGGGGGTGACTGTATTGTTCTGGTTGGTAAGGTTATTTAATGTTTGTATGACTCATGGTGAGGTGTCTGAGGATTGGCGGTATGCGTGCATAGTGCAATTGTACAAAGGCAAAGGGGATAAAAGTGAGTGCTCAAATTACAGAGGTATAAGTCTGTTGAGTATTCATGGTAAATTATATGGGAGGGTATTGAATGAGAGGGTGAGCATAAAATTGGGGAAGAGCAGTGTGGTTTCAGAAGTGGTAGAGGATATGTGGATAGGTGTTTGCTTTGAGGAATGTATGTGAGAAATACTTAGAAAAGCAAATGGATTTGTATGTAGCATTTATGGATCTGTAGAAGGCATTTGATAGAGTTGATAGAGATGCTCTGTGGAAGGTATTAAGAATAAATTGTGTGGGAGGCAAGTTGTTAGAAGCAGTGAAGTTTTTATCGAGGATGTAAGGCATGTGTACGTGTAGGAAGAGAGGAAAGTGATTGGTTCTCAGTGAATGAGGTAAATACAAGAGTTTTGGAAAGAGGGGCAAGTCTACAGTCTATTGTGGATGGAAGAGCTTGGGAAGTAAGTCAGTTGTTGTTCGCTGATGATACAGCGCTGGTGGCTGATTAGTGTGAGAAACTGCAGAAGCTGGTGACTGAGTTTGGTAAAGTGTGTGAAAGAAGAAAGCTGAGAGTAAATGTGAATGAGAGCAAGGTTATTAGGTACAGTAGGGTTGAGGGACAAGTCAACTGGAAGGTAAGTTTGAGTGGAGAAAAACTGGAGGAAGTGAGGTGTTTTAGATATCTGGGAGTGGATTTGGCAGCAGATGGAACCATAGAAGCGGAAGTGAATCCTAGGATGGGGGAGGGGTGAAAGTTTTATGAGCGTTGAAGAATGTGTGGAAGTCGAGAACGTTATCTCGGAAAGCAAAAATGGGTATGTTTGAAGGAATAGTGGTTCCAACAATGTCATATGATTGCGAGGCGGGGGCTATGGATAGAGTTATGCAGAGGACGGTGGATGTGCTGGATATGAGATGTTTGAGGACAATATGTGGTGTAAGGTGGTTTGATCGAGTAAGTAATGTAAGGGTAAAAGAGATGTGTAGAAATAAAAAGTGTGGTTGACAGAGCAGAAGAGGGTGTTTTGAAATGGTTTGATCACATGGAGAGAATGAGTGAGGTAAGATTGACCAAGAGGAACGAGAAGTGGGAGACCAAATTGGAGGTGGAAAGATGGAGTGAAAAAGATTTTGAATGATCGGGGCCTGAACATGCAGGAGGGTGCAAGGAATAGAGTGAATTGGAACGATGTGGTATACCGGGGTCGACGTGCTGGCAATGGATTGAACCAGGGCATGTGAAGCGTCTGGGGTAAACCATGGAAAGTTCTGCTTGGATGTGGAAATGGAGCTTTGGTTTCGGTGCATTATTACATGACAGCTAGAGACTGAATGTGAATGAATGTGGCCTTTGATATCTTTTCCTAGTGTGTGTGTGTGTGTGTGTGGGGGGGGGGGGGGGGGAGGGCTATAGGAATGAAGAAAGGCAGTCTGTGTGTGTATATATATGTATATGTTGAGATGTATAGGTATGTATATTATACACGTGTATGTATATACATGCGTATGTGAGTGGGTTGGGCCAGTCTTTCATTTGTTTCCTTGCGCTACCTCGCTAACACGGGAGACAGCGACAAAGCTATATATATATATATATATATATATATATATATATATATATATATATATATATATATATGACAATAATGATGTCACCATTTTTAAATTGCATGATCCATAGGCAAGGAAACAAGTTTAAGTTTAGCATTTACATAAAACCTACCTAGAAGAGGCGTCAACCTTCCTCTACCTCAAAGTGGCGTCAACCTTTCTCTACCTCCACGTGGCATCAATCTTCCTCTACCTTCATGTGGCATCAACATTTTTCTACCTCTAAGTGGCAATCAACCTTCTTCTACGTCCACGTGGCGTCAACCTTCCTCAACCTTCATGTGGCGTTAACGTCAACCTCCACGTGGCGTCAACACTTTTCTACTTCCAAGTGGCACTAACCTTCCTCTACCATCATGTGGCGTCAACATTCTTCTACTTCTTAGTGGTATCAACCTTCTTCTACCTCCGCGTGGCGTCAACCTTCCTCTACCTTCATGTGGCGTTAACCTCCACATGGCGTCAACTTTCCTCTACCTCCAAGTGGCTTGAACCTTCCATTAACTCCACATAGCGTCAACCTTCCTCTACCTTCAAGATGCGTGAACATTCCTTTGCCACCACGTGGCGTCAACCTTCCTCTACCTTCACGTAGCTTAACTTTCCTCTACCTCCACGTGGCGTCAACCTTCCTCTACCTCTACGTGACGTAAACCTTCCTCTACCTTCAAGTGGCGTCAACATTCTTCACATCTAAGTAGCGTCAACCTTCTTCTGCCTTCACGTGGCGTCAAACTTCCTCTAGGCTTCATGTTGAATCACCCTTCTTCTATCTCCACAAGGCATCAACCTTCTTTTACCTTCACTTGGCGTCAACCTTCCTCTGTCTAAAGAGACGTCAACCTTCCTTTACCTCCACGTGGCGTCAACTTTCCTCTTCCTCCACGTGACGTCAACCTTCAATGTGGCGTCAACCCTTTTCTACCTCCAAGTGGCACTAACCTTCCTCTACCTTCATGTGGCGTCAACATTCTTCTACTTCTTAGTGGCATCAACCTTCTTCTACCTTCATGTGGCGTCAACCTTCTTCTACCTCCACATGGCATCATCTTTCCTTTCCCTCCATGTGTCGTCAACCTTCCCCTAAGTTAATGTGGTGTCATTATTCTTCTACCTCTACCAGGCATCAATCTTCTACATCCAAGTGGCGTCAACCTTTCTCTACTCCACGTGGTATCAACCCTCCTCTACCTATACATGTCGTCAACGTTCCTTTACCTGCATATATCGTCAACTTTCCCCTAACCTCATTTGTGACGCCAACATTCTACGTGGCGTCAACCTTCTTGTAGCTCCACTTGGCATCATCCTTCCTCTATCTTAATGTGAGGCAACCTTCATCCTTCTCCACGTGGCGTCAACCTCCCTCTACCTTTATCTCCATTTGTCGTCAACCTCACATGAAAGTTGCCTCACATGAAAGTTGACGCCACTTGGAGGTAGAAGAAGGTTGAAGTCACGTAGAGGTAGAAGGTTGACGTCACATGAAGCTAGAGGAAGTTTGACGGCACGTGGAGGTAGAGGAAGTTGACGCTATTTGGAGGTAGAGGAAGGTTGACGCCTCGTGGAGGAAGAGGAAGGTTGACGCCATGTGGAGGTAAGGTTCAGACCACTTAGAAGTAGAAGGTTGTCTCCACCCTGCTTTGTGGAGGTAGAGGAAGGTTGACGACACATGGAGGTAAAGGAAGGTTAACGCCACGTGGAAGAAGAGGAAGGTTGACGCCATGTGGAGATAGAAGGTTGACGCCATGTGGAGATAGAAGAAGGTTGACGCCACATCAACCTCGAAGAGGTAGAAGAATGTTAACGCCACATTAAGGTAGGGGAAGATTGACGCCACTGGGAGGTAGAGAGAAGTTGACGCCACTTGGAAGTAGAAAAAGGCTGCCTCACATGAAGGTAGAGGACGGTTGACGCCACGTGCAGGTAAAAGGTTGACGCCACGTAAAGGTAAAAGAATGCAGGCGCCACATGAAGGTAGGGGAAGCTTGACGACTCAAGGAGGTAAAGGAAGGTTCATTGCCACTTAGAGGCAGAAGAATGCTGATGCCACATGAAGGTAGAGGAAGGTTGACGCCACGTGGAGGTTGTGGGAGGGTGACACCATATTGAGCTCGAGGAAGGTTAACGCCTCGTGGAGTTAGAGGAAGCTTGACGCCACGTGGAGGTAAAGGAAGTTTTAATGCCACGTAGAGGTTGTTGACGCCACATTAACGTAGTTGAAGGTTGACGACAAATGGAGATAAAGGTAGAGGGAGGTTGACGCCACGTGGAGAAGGATGAAGGTTGCCTCACATTAAGATAGAGGAAGGATGATGCCAAGTGGAGCTACAAGAAGGTTGACGCCACGTAGAATGTTGGCGTCACAAATGAGGTCAGGGGAAAGTTGACGATATATGCAGGTTAAGGAACGTTGACGACATGTATAGGTAGAGGAGGGTTGATACCACGTGGAGTAGAGAAAGGTTGACGCCACTTGGATGTAGAAGATTGATGCCTGGTAGAGGTAGAAGAATAATGACACCACATTAACTTAGGGGAAGGTTGACGACACATGGAGGGAAAGGAAAGATGATGCCACGTGGAGGTAGAAGAAGGTTGACGCCACATGAAGGTAGAAGAAGGTTGATGCCACTAAGAAGTAGAAGAATGTTGACGCCACATGAAGGTAGAGGAAGGTTAGTGCCACTTGGAGGTAGAAAAGGGTTGACGCCACATTGAAGGTTGACGTCACGTGGAGGAAGAGGAAAGTTGACGCCACGTGGAGGTAAAGGAAGGTTGACGTCTCCTTAGAGAGAGGAAGGTTGACGCCAAGTGAAGGTAAAAGAAGGTTGATGCCTTGTGGAGATAGAAGAAGGGTGATTCAACATGAAGCCTAGAGGAAGTTTGACGCCACGTGAAGGCAGAAGAAGGTTGACGCTACTTAGATGTGAAGAACGTTGACGCCACTTGAAGGTAGAGGAAGGTTTACGTCACGTAGAGGTAGAGGAAGGTTGACGCCACGTGGAGGTAGAGGAAAGTTAAGCTACGTGAAGGTAGAGGAAGGTTGACGCCACGTGGTGGCAAAGGAATGTTCACGCATCTTGAAGGTAGAGGAAGGTTGACGCTATGTGGAGTTAATGGAAGGTTCAAGCCACTTGGAGGTAGAGGAAAGTTGACGCCATGTGGAGGTTAACGCCACATGAAGGTAGAGGAAGGTTGACGCCACGCGGAGGTAGAAGAAGGTTGATACCACTAAGAAGTAGAAGAATGTTGACGCCACATGATGGTAGAGGAAGGTTAGTGCCACTTGGAAGTAGAAAAGTGTTGACGCCACGTGGAGGTTGACGTTAACGCCACATGAAGGTTGAGGAAGGTTGACGCCACGTGGACGTAGAAGAAGGTTGATTGCCACTTAGAGGTAGAAAAATGTTGATGCCACATGAAGGTAGAGGAAGATTGATGCCACGTGGAGGTAGAGAAAGGTTGACGCCACTTTGAGGTAGAGGAAGGTTGACGCCTCTTCTAGGTAGGTTTTATGTAAATGCTAAACTTAAACTTGTTTCCTTGCCTATGGATCATGCAATTTAAAAATGGTGACATCATTATTGTCATATATATATATATATATATATATATATATATATATATATATATATATATATATATATATATATATATTTTTTTTTTTTTTCTTTCAAACTATTCGCCATTTCCCGCATTAGCGAGGTAGCGTTAAGAACAGAGGACTGGGCCTTTGAGGGAATACCCTCACCTGGCCCAATTCTCTGTTCCTTCTTTTGGAAAAAAAAAAAAAAAAAAAAAACGAGAGGGGAGGATTTCCAGCCCCCCGCTCCCTCCCCTTTTAGTCGCCTTCTACGACACGCAGGGAATACGTGGGAAGTATTCTTAATCCCCTATCCTGCATAATACACCTAACTTGATCTGATTTGACCTTCTGGGACTTTAAGCAGCGATAAGATGCATGGTCACAGGGTGTGCTAGAGCTCTCAGATCTCGCTCACACAATCTAAAGCCGAGATGATATACAGCCTCCAATTTGGGCCCCTTTCACTGTGCATTTACTCATAGATGACACTCCCTCAGAGTCATTCATTCTGAAATGTCTCTCCCAGAGTATGAAAAATATTTCCCAATACAGAATGCCTCTATATCATATATCAACAAGGGAAAAAAAATATATATATATATATATATATATATATATATATATATAAAATATATATATATATATATATATATATATATATATATATATATATATATATATATATATATATATATATATATATATATATTATCCCTGGGGATAGGGGAGAAAGAATACTTCCCACGTATTCCCTGCGTGTCGTAGAAGGCGACTAAAAGGGGAGGGAGCGGGTGGCTGGAAATCCTCCCCTCTCGTTTTTTTTTTTTTTTTAATTTTCCAAATGAAGGAACAGAGAAGGGGGCCAGGTGAGGATTTTCCCTCTAAGGCTCAGTCCTCTGTTCTTAACGCTACCTCGTAAATGCGGGAAATGGCGAATCGTATGAAAAAAAAAAAAAAAAAAAAAAAAAATATATATATATATATATATATATATATATATATATATATATATATATATATATATAGCTTTGTCGCTGTCTCCCGTGTTAGCGAGGTAGCGCAAGGAAACAAATGAAAGACTGGCCCAACCCACTCACATACACATGTATATACATACACGTCTAGTATGTATAATATACATACCTATACATCTCAACATATACATATATATACACACACAGACTGCCTTTCTTCATTCCTATAGCCCCCCCCCCCCCCCCCCCCCCCCCCACACACACACACACACACACACACACACTAGGAAAAGATATCAAAGGCCACATTCATTCACATTCAGTCTCTAGCTGTCATGTAATAATGCACCGAAACCAAAGCTCCATTTCCACATCCAAGCAGAACTTTCCATGGTTTACCCCAGACGCTTCACATGCCCTGGTTCAATCCATTGCCAGCACGTCGACCCCGGTATACCACATCGTTCCAATTCACTCTATTCCTTGCACCCTCCTACATGTTCAGGCCCCGATCATTCAAAATCTTTTTCACTCCATCTTTCCACCTCCAATTTGGTCTCCCACTTCTCGTTCCTCTTGGTCAATCTTACCTCACTCATTCTCTCCATGTGATCAAACCATTTCAAAACACCCTCTTCTGCTCTGTCAACCACACTTTTTATTTCTACACATCTCTTTTACCCTTACATTACTTACTCGATCAAACCACCTTACACCACATATTGTCCTCAAACATCTCATATCCAGCACATCCACCGTCCTCCGCATAACTCTATCCATAGCCCCCGCCTCGCAACCATATGACATTGTTGGAATCACTATTCCTTCAAACATACCCATTTTTGCTTTCCGAGATAACGTTCTCGACTTCCACACATTCTTCAACGCTCATAAAACTTTCACCCCACCCTCATCCTAGGATTCACTTCCGCTTCTATGGTTCCATCTGCTGCCAAATCCACTCCCAGATATCTAAAACACCTCACTTCCTCCAGTTTTTCTCCACTCAAACTTACCTTCCAGTTGACTTGTCCCTCAACCCTACTGTACCTAATAACCTTGCTCTCATTCACATTTACTCTCAGCTTTCTTCTTTCACACACTACCAAACTCAGTCACCAGCTTCTGCAGTTTCTCACACTAATCAGCCACCAGCGCTGTATCATCAGCGAACAACAACTGACTTACTTCCCAAGCTCTCCCATCCACAATAGACTGTAGACTTGCCCCTCTTTCGTACACATGCCTTACATCCTCGATAAAAACTTCACTGCTTCTAAAAACTTGCCTCCCACACAATTTATTCTTAATACCTTCCACAGAGCATCTCTATCAACTCTATCATATGCCTTCTCCAGATCCATAAATGCTACATACAAATCCATTTGCTTTTCTAAGTATTTCTCACATACATTCCTCAAAGCAAACACCTATCCACATATCCTCTACCACTTCTGAAACCACACTGCTCTTCCCCAATTTTATGCTCACCCTCTCAATCAATACCCTCCCATATAATTTACCATGAATACTCAACAGACTTATACCTCTGTAATTTGAGCACTCACTTTTATCCCCTTTGCCTTTGTACAATTGCACTATGCACGCATACCGCCAATCCTCAGACACCTCACCATGAGTCATACAAACATTACCAACCAGAACAATACAGTCACCCCCTTTTTTAATAAATTCCACTGCAATACCATCCAAACCTAACCTAATGAATTCCACTGCAATACCATCCAAACCTAACCTAATGAATTCCACTGCAATACCATCCAAACCTAACCGCAGAGCTTTTACCACCTCTTCTCTGTTTACCAAATCATTTTCCTTAGAATATCACTTTGCATACCACCTCGACGAGAACACCCTATATCTGCCACTCTATCATCAAACGCATCCAACAAACCTTCAAAATACTCGCTCCATCTACTTTTCACATCACCACTACTTGTTATCACCTCCCCATTAGCTGAAGTTCCCATTTGTTCCCATGTCTTACGCACTTCCATTACATCTTTTTATTCTCCCTAAAATTTAGTGATACTCTCTCGCATTTACCCTCTTTTCACCTCTTGCAACCTTTCTCTTGACCTCATGCCTCTTTCTTTTATACATCTCCCACTCATTTCCATTATTTCCCTGCAAAAATCGTCCAAATGCCTACAAATGAGAGTTGGGGTGAGAGAGTATCACTGAATTTTAGGGAGAATAAAAAGGTGTTTTGGAAGGAGGAAAATATAGCGAGTAAGACAAGAGAATAAATAAGAACATCAGTGAAGGGGAGGTGATAACAAATGTTGGTGATGTGAGGATATGCAGTGAGTATTTTGAAGGTTTGTTGAATGTTTGATGATACAGTGGAAGATATAGGGTGTTTTGGTCGAGGTGGTTTCCAAAGGGAGAATGATTTGGTAAACAGAGAAGACATAGTAAAAGCTTTGGGGAAGATGAAAGCGAGGGTTTAGTGTTGCAGTGGAATTCATTAAACAAGGGGGTGACTGTATTGTTGACCGGTTGGGAAGGTTATTCAATTTATACATGATTCCTGGTGAGGTGCCTGAGGATTGGCTGAATGCTTGCATAATGCCATTGTACACAGGCAAAGAGGATAATAGTGAGTGCTCAAATTACAGAGGTATAGATTTATTGAGTATTCCTGGGAAATTATATGGGAAGTATAGATTGAGAGATTAGGGAAGAGCACTGTGGTTTTTAAAGTGGTAGAGGATTTGTGGATCAGGTGTTTCCTTTGAAGAATGTATGTGAGAAATACTTAGAAAAGCAAATGAATTTGCATGTAGCATTTATGGATCTGGAGAAGGCATATGATAGAGTTGATAGAAATGCTCTGTGGAAGGTAATAAGAATATATGGTGTGGGAGGCAAGTTGCTAGAAACAGTGAAATGTATTTATCAAGGATGTAAGGCATGTGTACGAGTTGGAAGAGAGGAAAGTGATTGGTTCTCAGAGAATGTTGGCTTGCGGCAGGGGTGCGTGATGTCTCCATGGTTGTTTAATTGGTTCATGGTTAGGGTTGCTAGGGAGGTGAATGCAAGAATTTTGGGAAGAGCGGCAAGTATGCAGTCTGTTGTGGATGAGAGAGCTTGGGAAGTGAGTCAGTTGTTCGCTGATGATACAGCACTGGTGGCTGATTTGGTAAAGTGTGTGAAAGAAGAAAGGTGAGAGTAAATGTTGGGCAAGGTTATTAGATACAGTGGGGTTGAGGGACAAGTCAATTGGAAGGTAAAATGGAATGGAAAAAAACTGGAGGAAGTGAAGTGTTTTGATATCTGGGAGTGGATTTGGCAGCGGATGGAACCATGGAAGCGGAAGTGAATCATAGGGTTGAAAAATGTGTGAAAGTCGAGAACGTTATCTTGGAAAGCAAAAAAGGGTATGTTTGAAGGAATGGTGGTTCCGACAATGTTGTATGGTTGCGAGGCTTGGGCTATAGATAGAGTTGTGCGGAGGAGGTTGGATGTGCTGGAAATGAGATGTTTGAGGATATGTTGTATCAGGTGGTTTGATCGAGTAAGTAATGAAAGAGTAAAGAGAGAAGTGTGGCATTAAAAAGAGCGTGGTTGAGAGAGCAGAAGAGGGTGTGTTGAAATGGTTTGGTCACATGGAGAGAATGAGTGGGGAAAGATTGACAAACAGGATATATGTGTCAGAGGTGAAGGGAACGAAGAGAACTGGGAGACCCAATTGGGGGTGGAAAGGTGGAGTGAAAAAGATTTTGAGTGATCGGGGCCTGAACATGCAGGAGGGTGAAACGCGCGAGGAACAAAGTGAATTTGAACTATGTGGTATACCGGGGTCGACGTCCTGTCAATGGATTGAACCAGGGCATGTGAAGCGTCTAGGTTAAATCATGGGATGTTCTGTGGGGTTTGGATGTGGAAAGGGAGCTGTGGTTTCGGTTTATTGTACATGAAAGCTAGAGACTGAAAGTGAACGAATGTGTCCATTGTTATATTTTCCTAGCGCTACTTCGCGCACATGCGAATCATATATATATATATATATATATATATATATATATATATATATATATATTCTTTTTTTTTAATTTTCCAAAAGAAGGAACAGAGAAGGGGGCCAGGTGAGGATATTCCCTCAAAGTCCTCTGTTCTTAACGCTACCTCGCTAATGAGGGAAATGGCGAATAGTATGATATATATATATATATATATATATATATATATATATATATATATATATATATATATATATATATATATATATATTTGCAGGGAAATAATGCAAATGGGTGGGAGATATATAAAAGAAAGAGGCAGGAGGTCAAGAGGTGAATAAAAGGGGGGAGTAATTAAATTTTGGTAAAATAAAAAGATATTTTGGAAGGACGTAAATAAAGTAAGGACGTAAACAAATGGGAGCATCAGTGAAGGGGGCTAATGGGGAGGTGATAACAAGTAGTGCTGATGTGAGGAGATGGAGTGAGTATTTTGAAGGTTTGTTGAATGTGTTTGATGATAGAGTGGCAGATATAGCGTGCTTTGGTCGAGGTGGTGTGCAAAGTGAGAGGGTTAGGGAAAATGATTTGGTAAACAGAGAAGAGGTAGTAAAAGCTTTGCGGAAGATGAAAGCGAGCAAGGCAGCGGGTTTGGATGGTATTGCAGTGGAATTTATTAAAAAAGTGGGTGACTGTATTGTTGACTGGTTGGTAAGGTTATCTAATGTATGTATGATTCATGGTGAGGAGTCTGAGGATTGGCGGAATGCTTGCATAGTGCCATTATACAAAGGGAAAGGGGACAAAGGTGAGTGCTCAAATTACAGAGGTATAAATTTGTTAAGTATTCCTGGGAAATTATATGGGAGGGTATTGATTGAGAGGCCATTCTTAACGCTACCTCGCTAATGCGGGAGGAGCAGTGTGGTTTCAGAAGTGGTAGAGGATGTGTGGATCAGGTGTTTGCTTTGAAGAATGTATGTGAGAAATACTTAGAAAAGCAAATGGATTTGTATGTAGCATTTATGGATCTAGAGAAGGCATATGATAGAGTTGATAGAGATGCTCTGTGGAAGGTATTAAGAATATATGGTGTGGGAGGCAAGTTGTTAGAAGCAGTGAAAAGTTTTTATCGAGGATGTAAGGTATGTGTACGTGTAGGAAGAGAGGAAAGTGATTGGTTCTCAGTGAATGTAGGTTTGCGGCAGGGGTGTGTGATGTCTCCATGGTTGTTTAATTTGTTTATGGATGGGGTTGCTAGGGAGGTGAATGCAAGAGTTTTGGAATGAGGGGCAAGTATGAAGTCTGTTATGGATGAGAGATATTGGGAAGTGAGTCAGTTGTTGTTCGCTGATGATACAGCGCTGGTGGCTGATTCATGTGAGAAACTGCAGAAGCTGGTGACGGAGTTTGGTAAAGTGTGTTAAAGAAGAAAGTTGAGAGTAAATGTGAATAAGAGCAAGGTTATTAGGGATGTAAGTTTGAATGGAGAAAAACTGGAGAAAGTGATGTGATTTAGATATCTGGGAGTGGATTTGGCAGCGGATGGAACCATGGAAGCGGAAGTGAATCATAGGGTGGGGGAGGGGGAAAAATTCTGGGAGCCTTGAAGAATGTGTGGAAGTCGAAAGCATTATCTCGAAAAGCAAAAATGGGAATGTTTGAATGAATAGTTGTTCCGACAATGTTGTGTGGTTGCGAGGAGGGTGGATGTGCTGGAAATGAGATGTTTTAGGACAATATGTGGTGTGAGGTGGTTTGATCGAGTAAGTAATAATAGGGTAAGAGAGATGTGTGGTAATAATAGGGTAAGAGAGAGTAGAAGAGGGTGTTTTGAAATGGTTTGGTCACATGGATGGAATGAGTGAGGAAAAATTGACGAAGAGGATATAAGTGTCGGAGATGGAGGGAACGAGGAGAAGTGGGAGACTAAATGGGAGGTGGAAAGATGGAGTGAAAAAGATTTTGAGTGATCGGGGCCTGAACATGCAGGAGGGTGAATGGCGTGCAAGGAATAGAGTGAACTGGAACGATGTGATATACCGAGGTCGACGTGCTGCCAATGGATGGAACCAGGAAATGTGAAGCATCTGGGGTAAACCATGGAAAGTTCTGTAGGGCCTGGATGTGGAAAGGGAGCTGTGGTTTCGGTACATTATGACATGACAGGTAGAGACTGAGTGTGAACGAATGGGGTCTTTGTTGTCTTTTCCTAGCGTTACCTCGCACACAAGATGGGGGAGGGGGTTCTTATTCCATGTGGGGCGAGGTGGCGATGGAAATGAATAAAGGCAGACAGTATGAATTATGTACATGTGTATATATGTATATGTCTATGTGTGTATATATATGTATACATTGAGATGTATAGGTATGTATATTTGCGTGTGTCGACGTGTATGTATATACATGTGTATGTGGGTGGGTTGGGCCATTCTTTCGTCTGTTTCCTTGCGCTACCTCGCTAACGCGGGAGACAGCGACAAAGCAAAATAAATAAATACAAATAAAAATATATATTTCATATATATATATATATATATATATATATATATATATATATATATATATATATATATATATGAAATATATATTTTTATTTGTATTTATTTATTTTGCTTTGTCGCTGTCTCCCGCGTTAGCGAGGTAGCGCAAGGAAACAGACGAAAGAATATATATATATATATATATATATATATATATATATATATATATATATATATATATATATATATACATATAAAGTTTATATATATATATATATATATATATATATATATATATATATATATATATATATATATAGAGAGAGAGAGAGAGAGAGAGAGAGAGAGAGAGAGAGAGAGAGAGAGAGAGAGAGTGTAGTGTGGTTTCAGAAGTGGTTGAGGATGTGTGGATTAGGTGTTTGCTTTAAGAATGTATTTGAGAAATACTTGGAAAAACAGACAGATTAGTATGTAGCATTTTTGGATCTGGAGAAGGCATATGATAGGGTTGATAGAGATACTTTATGGAAGGTTTTAATGGTGTATGGTGTGGGACGTAATTTACTAGAAGCAGTGAATAGTTTATACCAAGGATGTGAGGCATATGTACGAGCGGGAAGAAAGAAAAGGGATTGGTTCCCAGTGAATGTCGGTTTGCGGCAGGGGTGTGTGATGTCTCCATGGTTGTTTAATTTGTTTATGGATGAGGTGGTTAGGGAAGTGAATGCAAGAGTTTTCGAGAGAGGGGTAAGCATGCAGGGGTGTGTGATGTCTCCATGGTTGTTTAATTTGTTTATGGATGAGGTGGTTAATGAACGCTACCTCGCTAACGCGGGAAATGGCGAATAGTATGAAAAAAAATATATCTATTTAGCAGCAGATGGAACCATGAAAGCGAGAGTGATTCACATGGTGGGGGATGGGGCAAAGGTTCAGGAAGCACTGAAGAACGTGTGGAGGGTGAGAACGTTATCGCGGAGAGCAAAATGGGTGTTTAAAGGAATAGAGGTTCTAGATATGATGTGGTTGTGAGACATAGGCTATAGATAGAGTTGTGCAAAAGAGAGTTGATGTGTTGGAAATGAAATGTTTGACGACATTATGTGGTGTGAGGTGGACTGATCGGATAAGTAATGAAAGGGAAAGAGAGATGTGTAGTAATAAAAAGAGTTTGGTTGAGAGAGCAGAAAAGGGTGTGTTTAAGTGGTGTGGACACATGGACAGGTGGAGGGAACAAAGAGAAGTAGGAGACCACATTTTAGGTGGAAGGATGGAGTGAAAAAGATTTTGAGCGATTGGGTCCTGAACATACAGGGGTGAGAGGAGTGCAAGGAATGGAGTGAATTGGAACGAAATGGTATACCGAGGTCGACGTGCTGTCAATTAATTGAACCAGGGCATATGAAGCGTCTGGGGTAAACCATGGAAATGTCTGTGGGTCCTGAATGTGGAAAGGGAGCCGTGGTTTCGGTACATTACACATGACAGCTAGAGACTGGCGCTACCTTGCTAGAGGGGGATACTATTTCCTGTGTGGAGAGATGGCAACAAGAGTGGATGAAGACACCAATTATGTGTATACATGTATATGTCTATGTATGTATATGTATGTCCAAGTTGAAATGTATATGCATGTATATGTACGTGTATGGGCGTTTATGTAAATATATATATATATATATATATATATATATATATATATATATATATATATATATATATATATATATATATATTATTTTTGCTTTGTCGCTGTCTCCCGCGCCTGCGAGGTAGCGCAAGGAAACAGACGAAAGAAATCGCTTAAACCACCCCACACACATGCACACACACACACACGTCCACACACGCAAACATACACACCCACACATCCCAACGTACACACACATATACACACACAGACACACACATATACACACATGCACACAATTCACACTGTCTGCCCCTACTCACCCCCATCGCCACCCCGCTACACACGGAATAACATCCCCCTCCCCCCTCATGTGGCGAGGCAGCGCCAGGAAAAGACAACAAAGGCACCATTCGCTCAGCTCACACTCAGTCTCCAGCTGTCATGCAATAATGCCCGAAACCACAGCTCCCTTTCCACATCTAGGCCCCACACAGCTTTCCATGGTTTCCCCAGACGCTTCACATGCCCTGATTCAATCCATTGACAGCACGTCGACCCCGGTATACCACATCGATCCAATTCACTCTATTCCTTGCCCGCCTTTCACCCTCCTGCATGTTCAGGCCCCGATCACTCAAAATCTTTTTCACTCCATCTTTCCACCCCCAATTTGGTCTCCCACTTCTCCTCATTCCCTCCACCTTCGACACATATATCCTCTTGGTCAATCTTTCCTCACTCATTCTCTCCATGTGCCCAAACCATTTCAAAACACCCTCTTCTGCTCTCTCAACCACGCTCTTTTTATTTCTACACATCTCTCTTACCCATACATTACTTACTCGATCAAACCACCTCACACCACATATTGTCCTCAAACATCTTATTTCCAGCACATCCACCCTCCTGCGCACAACTCTATCAATAGCCCACGCCTCGCAACCATACAACATTGTTGGAACCATTATTCCTTCAAACACCCATTTTTGCTTTCCGAGATAATGTTCTCGACTTCCACACATTCTTCAAGGCTTCCAGGATTTTCGCCCCCTCCCCCACCCTATGATTTAATTCCGCTTCCGTGGTTCCATCCGCTGCCAGATCCACTCCCAGATATCTAAAACACTTTACTTCCTCCAGTTTTTCTCCATTCAAACTTACCTCCCAATTGACTTGACCCTCAACCCTACTGTACCTAATAACCTTGCTCTTATTCACACTTACTCTTAACTTTCTTCTTTCACACACTTTACCAAACTCAGTCACCAGCTTCTGCAGTTTCTCACATGAATCAGCCACCAGCGCTGTATCATCAGCGAACAACTGACTCACTTCCCAAGCTCTCTCATCCCAACAGACTTCATACTTGCCCCTCTTTCCAAAACTCTTGCATTCACCTCCCTAACAACCCCATCCATAAACAAATTAAACAACCATGGAGACATCACACACCCCTGCCGCAAACCTACATTCACTGAGAACCAATCACTTTCCTTTCTTCCTACACGTACACATGCCTTACATCCTCGATAAAAACTTTTCACTGCTTCTAACAACTTGCCTCCCACACCATATATTCTTAGTACCTTCCACAGAGCATCTCTCTGTCTCTCTCTCTCTCTCTCTCTCTCTCTCTCTGAATGAGTGTGTTAGTGGTTTTGATGCACGAGACCGGGTTATAGTGATGGGTGATTTGAATGCAAAGGTGAGTAATGTGGCAGTTGAGGGAATAATTGGTATGCATGGGGTGTTCAGTGTTGTAAATGGAAATGGTGAAGAGCTTGTAGATTTATGTGCTGAAAAAGAACTGATGATTGGGAATACCTGGTTTAAAAAGCGAGATATACACAAGTATACTTAGGTAAGTAGGAGAGATGGCCAGAGAGCGTTATTGGATTACATGTTAATTGACAGGCGCGCGAAAGAGAGACTTTTGGATGTTAATGTGCTGAGAGGTGCAACTGGAGGGATGTCTGATCATTATCTTGTGGAGGCTAAGGTGAAGATTTGTATGGGTTTTCAGAAAAGAAGAGTGAATGTTGGGGTGAAGAGGGTGGTGAGAGTAAGTGAGCTTGGGAAGGAGACTTGTATGAGCAAGTACCAGGAGAGACTGAGTACAGAATGGAAAAAGGTGAGAACAATGGAAGTAAGGGGAGTGGGGGTTGGAATGGAATGTATTTAGGGAATCAGTGATGGATTGCGCAAAAGATGCTTGTGGCATGAGAAGAGTGGGAGGTGGGTTGATTAGAAAGGGTAGTGAGTGGTGGGATGAAGAAGTAAGATTATTAGTGAAAGAGAAGAGAGAGGCATTTGGACGATTTTTGCATGGAAAAAAATCAATTGAGTGGGAGATGTATAAAAGAAAGAGACAGGAGGTCAAGAGAAAGGTGCAAGAGGTGAAAAAAAGGGCAAATGAGAGTTGGGGTGAGAGAGTATCATTAAATTTTAGGGAGAATAAAAAGATGTTCTGGAAGGAGGTAAATAAAGTGCGTAAGACAAGGGAGCAAATAGGAACTTCAGTGAAGGGCGCAAATGGGGAGGTGATAACAAGTAGTAGTGATGTGAGAAGGAGATGGAGTGAGTATTTTGAAGGTTTGTTGAATGTGTTTGATGATAGAGTGGCAGATATAGCGTGCTTTGGTCGAGGTGGTGTGCAAAGTGAGAGGGTTAGGGAAAATGATTTGGTAAACAGAGAAGAGGTAGTAAAAGCTTTGCGGAAGATGAAAGCCGGCAAGGCAGCAGGTTTGGATGGTATTGCAGTGGAATTTATTAAAAAAGGGGGTGACTGTATTGTTGACTGGTTGGTAAGGTTATTTAATGTATGTATGACTCATGGTGAGGTGCCTGAGGATTGGCGGAATGCGTGCATAGTGCCATTGTACAAAGGCAAAGGGGATAAGAGTGAGTGCTCAAATTACAGAGGTATAAGTTTGTTGAGTATTCCTGGTAAATTATATGGGAGGATATTGATTGAGAGGGTGAAGGCATGTACAGAGCATCAGATTGGGGAAGAGCAGTGTGGTTTCAGAGGTGGTAGAGGATGTGTGGATCAGGTGTTTGCTTTGAAGAATATATGTGAGAAATACTTAGAAAAGCAAATAGATTTGTATGTAGCATTTATGGATCTGGAGAAGGCATATGATAGAGTTGATGGAGATGCTCTGTGGAAGGTATTAAGAATATATGGTGTGGGAGGTAAGTTGTTAGAAGCAGTGAAAAGTTTTTATCGAGGATGTAAGGCATGTGTACGTGTAGGAAGAGAGGAAAGTGATTGGTTCTCAGTGAATGTAGGTTTGCGGCAGGGGTGTGTGATGTCTCCATGGTTGTTTAATTTGTTTATGGATGGGGTTGTTAGGGAGGTGAATGCAAGAGTTTTGGAAAGAGGGGCAAGTATGAAGTCTGTTGGGGATGAGAGAGCTTGGGAAGTGAGTCAGTTGTTGTTCGCTGATGATACAGCGCTGGTGGATGATTCATGTGAGAAACTGCAGAAGCTGGTGACTGAGTTTGGTAAAGTGTGTGGAAGAAGAAAGTTAAGAGTAAATGTGAATAAGAGCAAGGTTATTAGGTACAGTAGGGTTGAGGGTCAAGTCAACTGGGAGGTGAGTTTGAATGGAGAAAAACTGGAGGAAGTGAAGTGTTTTAGATATCTGGGAGTGGATCTGGCAGCGGATGGAACCATGGAAGCGGAAGTGGATCATAGGGTGGGGGAGGGGGCGAAAATTCTGGGAGCCTTGAAGAATGTGTGGAAGTCGAGAACATTATCTCGGAAAGCAAAAATGGGTATGTTTGAAGGAATAGTGGTTCTAACAATGTTGTATGGTTGCGAAGCGTGGGCTATGGATAGAGTTGTGCGCAGGAGGATGGATGTGCTGGAAATGAGATGTTTGAGGACAATGTGTGGTGTGAGGTGGTTTGATCGAGTAAGTAACGTAAGGGTAAGAAAGATGTGTGGAAATAAAAAGAGCGTGGTTGAGAGAGCAGAAGAGGGTGTTTTGAAATGGTTTGGGCACATGGAGAGAATGAGTGAGGAAAGATTGACCAAGAGGATATATGTGTCGGAGGTGGAGGGAACGTGGAGAAGAGGGAGACCAAATTGGAGGTGGAAAGATGGAGTGAAAAAGATTTTGTGTGATCGGGGCCTGAACATGCAGGAGGGTGAAAGGAGGGCAAAGAATAGAGTGAATTGGAGCGATGTGGTATACCGGGGATGACGTGCTGTCAGTGGATTGAATCCGGGCATGTGAAGCGTCTGGGGTAAACCATGGAAAGCTGTGTAGGTATGTATATTTGCGTGTGTGGACGTATGTATATACATGTGTATGGGGGTGGGTTGGGCCATTTCTTTCGTCTGTTTCCTTGCGCTACCTCGCAAACGCGGGAGACAGCGACAAAGCAAAATATATATATATATATATATATATATATATATATATATATATATATATATATATATATATATATATACATATATTGATTATATATATCTATTCTAATATATTTTGTTACTGTCTCCCGCGTCAGCGAGGTAGCAAAAGGAAACAGTCAAAAGAATGGCCCAACCCACTCACATACAAATGTATATACATACAAGTCCACACATGCACATATACATGCCTGTACATATGAACGTATGCATATATATACACACACAGACATATACATATATACACATGTACATAATTCCAACTTGCTGCCTTTATTCATTCCCGTCGCCACCCAGCTACACATGAAATGACAACCCCCTCCCCCCGCACGCGCGCGAGGTAGCGCAAGGAATGGACAACAAAGACTGTCATGTATAATGCACCGAAACCACAGCTCCCTTTCCACATCTCTCTTACCCACATACTTACTCATCAAACCACCTCACACCACAATTGTCCTCAAACATCTATTCCACACATCCCCCTCCTCCAAAACTCATCAAGCCCACGCCTCGCAACCATACAACTTTTTGAACCATTTTCCTCAAACACCCCATTTTTGTTTTTCCAAAAATGTTCTCGATTTCCACACTTTCTTCAACTCCCAGATTTTCCCCCCCTCCCCCCCTATGTTTTATTCCCGCTTCCGGGTTCCATCCGCTGCCAGATCCACTCCCAAACTAAAACACTTATTTCCTCCATTTTTCTCCTTCAAACTTCCCCCCCAAAAAAAGATTTTGACCCTAAACCCTACCTTCCAAATAACCTTCTCTTATTCACAATACCTTAATTTTCTTTTTTCCACATTTTACCAAACCATCACCACTTCTGCTTTTCTCAAAAAAATCCCACCACGCGTATATCAGCGAAAAACCCCTGACTCCTTCCCAACTCTCTCATCCCCAACGCTTTTTCCCCTCTTCCCCAAAACTTTCTTTCACCCCCCCTAAAAACCCCATCCATAAACAAATTAAACAACCTGGAGACACACACCCCCTCCCAAACCTACTTCACTGAGAACCAATCCTTTCCTTTTTTCCTCCAACGTACAATCCCTTAATTGATAAAAATTTTACTTTTAAAATTTTTTTTTTTTTTCCCCCCCATATATTTTAAAAATACCTTACAGAGATTTTTTTTCTTTCCCCCCCCTTTCTACTTTTTTGAATAATATTTTTAAAAGGGGTTTTATGACGAACCCGGTTTATATTTTTGGGGTTGAATGCAAAGGTGAGTAAGGCATTTGGGGGAATTTTTTGGAAAACTGGGTGTTATGTTGTAAATGGAATGGTGAAGAGCTTTTTATTTAGTGCTAAAAAAGGACTGTGTTTGGGAATACTGTTTAAAAAGCGAATATACAAAGTATACTTAGTAAGTAGAGAGATGGCCAGAGAGGTTATTGATTACGGTTAATTGCAGGCCCGAAAGGAACTTTTTGGTTTTTAATTCGAGAGGTGCAACGGGAGGATGTCTGATCTTTAACTTTGGGGGCAAGTGAAATTTGAATGGTTTTCGAAAAGAGTGATGGTGGTAAGAGTTGGAAGGGGACCCTTTTTGAGGAAGACCAAAAGAGACTGAGTAAAAGAAAAAGGGGAGAACAAAGGAAGTAAGGGGGTGGGGGGGAAAGGGATGTATTTAGGGGAAACAGGGTGGATTGCGCAAAAGATCTTGTGGGAAGAGAAGAGGGAGGTGGGTTTTTGAAAGGGAGTAGTGGGGAGAAGAAGTAAATATTAGTGAAAAAAGAAAGAGAGGCATTTTTACGATTTTTGCAGGAAAAAATAATTGAGTGGGGGATGTATAAAAAAAAAACAGAGGTCAAAAGAAAGGTGCAAGAGTGAAAAAAAAGGGCAAAGAAGTTTGGGGGGGGATATCATTAAAATTTTAGGGGGAATAAAAAAAAGTTCTGGAAGGAGGGAAATAAACGTAAACAAGGGGCAAAAGGAACTCAGTGAAGGGCGCAAAAGGGGAGGGTAACAAGATGGGGATTAGAAGGGGATGGGGTAGTATTTGAAGGGTTTTTTAATTGGGTTTGAGAAAGTGGGGATATAGGGGTTTTTTTCAGGGGTGGCAAATGAGAGGGTTAGGAAAATATTTTAAAAAAGAAAAGGGTAAAAAACTTTGGGGAAAATGAAAGCGCAGGCACAGGTTTGGATGGATTTATGGGAAATTTTTTAAAAAAGGGGTGACTTATTTTGACGGTTGGTAAGTTTTTTTAAAGATTTTGACCATGGGGAGGTGCCTGAGGGTTGCGGGAAACGGGATAGTGCCTTTTTTCAAAGCAAAGGGGATAAAGTGTGTAAATTACAGAGTATATGTTAATAAGACTAAGTTATTAGTACAGTAGTTGATGGTCAAGTCAATGGGAGGTGAGTAGAATGGAGAAAAACTGGAGGAAGTGAAGTGATTTCGATATCTTGGAGTGGATCTGGCAGCGGGACGCATGGAACCAATGGAAGCGGAAGTGGATCATAGGGTGGGGGAGGGAGGCAAAATTCTGGGAGCCTTGAAGAATGTGTGGAAGACGAGAACCTTACTCGGTGAAAGCAAAAATGGGTATGATTTGAAGGAATAGTATTGTTCTAAACAATTGTATGGATGCGAAGCGTGGGGCTAAATGGATAAGTTGTGCGCAGGAGAAAACGAGGATGTGGATGATGCTGGAAATGAAGATTTTTAGGACAATGGGTGGTGTGAGGTGTTATTGATCGAGTAAGTAACGTAAGGTAAGAAAGATGTGTGAAATAAAAAACGTGTTTGAGAGAGCAGAAGAGGGTGTTTTGAAATGGTTTGGGCACATGGAGAGAATGAGTGAGGAAAGATTGACCAAGAGGATATATGTGTCGGAGGTGGAGGGAACGTGGAGAAGAGGGAGACCAAATTGGAGGTGGAAAGATGGAGTGAAAAAGATTTTGTGTGATCGGGGCCTGAACATGCAGGAGGGTGAAAGGAGGGCAAAGAATAGAGTGAATTGGAGCGATGTGGTATACCGGGGTTGACGTGCTGTCAGTGGATTGAATCCGGGCATGTGAAGCGTCTGGGGTAAACCATGGAAAGCTGTGTAGGTATGTATATTTGCGTGTGTGGACGTATGTATATACATGTGTATGGGGGTGGGTTGGGCCATTTCTTTCGTCTGTTTCCTTGCGCTACCTCGCAAACGCGGGAGACAGCGACAAAGCAAAATATATATATATATATATATATATATATATATATATATATATATATATATATATATATATATATATATATATATATTGATTATATATATCTATTCTAATATATTTTGTTACTGTCTCCCGCGTCAGCGAGGTAGCAAAAGGAAACAGTCAAAAGAATGGCCCAACCCACTCACATACAAATGTATATACATACAAGTCCACACATGCACATATACATGCCTGTACATATGAACGTATGCATATATATACACACACAGACATATACATATATACACATGTACATAATTCCAACTTGCTGCCTTTATTCATTCCCGTCGCCACCCAGCTACACATGAAATGACAACCCCCTCCCCCCGCACGCGCGCGAGGTAGCGCAAGGAATGGACAACAAAGACTGTCATGTATAATGCACCGAAACCACAGCTCCCTTTCCACATCCAGTCCCCACGAAACATTTTATGCTTTACCCCAGATGCTTTACATGCCCTGGTTCAATCTTGGTACTTCCTTGCACAAGTGTCCCTCCCAAGCTCATTTACTCTCACCACTCTCTTCACCCCAACATTCTCTCTTCTTTTCTGAAAACCTCTACAAATCTTCACCTTCGCCTCCACAAAATAATGATCAGAAATCCCTACAGTTGCAGCTCTCAGCACATTAACATCCAAAAGTCTCTCTTTCACGCGCCTATCAATTGACACGTAAACCAATAACGCTCTCTGGCCATATCTTATGTATATCTCTCTTTTTAAACCAGGTATTCCTAATCACCAGTCCTTTTTCAGCACACAAATATACAAGTTTTTCACCATTTCCATTTATAACACTGAACATCCCATGTACACCAATTATTCCCTCAACTGCCACATTACACACCTTTGCATTCAAATCACCTGTCACTATAACCCAGTCTCGTGCATCAAAACTACTAACACACTCACTCTGCGCCCAAAACACTTACCTCTCATGATCTCTCTTCTCATGCCCAGGTGCATAGGCACCAATAATCACCTATCTCTCTCCATCCACTTTCAGTTTTACCGATATAAACCTAGGTATTAAGAGTATATGGTGTGGGAGGCAAGTTGCTGAAAGCAGTGAAAAGTTTTTATAGGGAATGTAAGGCATGTGTACGAACAGGAAGAGAGGAAAGTGATTGGTTCCCAGTGAATGCGTGATGTCTCCACGGTTGTTCAATTTGTTTATGGATGGGGTTGTTAGGGAGATGAATGCAAGAGTCTTGGAGCGAGGGGCAAGTATGTAGTCTGTTGAAGGATGTGAGGGCTTGGAAAGTGAGTCAGTTGTTGTTCACTAATGATACATCGCCGGTGGCTGATTCGGGTGAGAAACTGCAGAAGCTGGTGACTGAGTTTGATAAAAGTGTTTGAAAGAAGAAAGCTGAGAGTAAATGTGAATAAGAGCAAGTAGGATTGAAGGACAAGAAAAACTGAAGGAAGTGAGGTGTTTTAGAATCTGGGAGTGGATTTGACAGCGGATGGAACCATGGAAGCGGAAGTGAGTCACAGGGTGGGGGAGGGGGCGAAAGTTCTAGGAGCGTTGAAGAATGTATGGAAGGCGAGAGAATTATCTCTGAAAGCAAAAATGGGTATGTTTGAAGGAAGAGTGGTTCCAACAATGTTATATGGATGCGAGGCGTGGGCTATAGCTAGGGTTGTGTAGAGGAGGGTGGATGTGCTGGAAATGAGATGTTTGAGGATAATATGTGGTGTGAGGTGGTTCGATTGAGTAAGTAACAAAATGGTAAGAGAGATGTGTGGTACTAAAAAGAGTGTGGTTGAGAGAGCAGAAGAGGGTGTATTAAAATAGTTTGGTCACATGGAGAGAAAGAGCAAGGAAAGATTGACAAAGGAGATATATGTGTCAAAGGTGGAGGGAACGAGAAGTGGGAGACCAAATTAGAGGTGGAAAGATGGAGTGAAAAAGATTTTGAGCGATCGGGGTCTGAATATGCAGGAGGGTGAAAGACGTGCAAGGAATAGAGTGATTAGAATGATGTGGTGTACCGGAGTCGACGTGCTGTCAATGGATTGAACCAGGGCATGTGAAGCGTCTGAGGTAAGCCAAGGAAAGTCTCGTGGGGCCAGGATGTGGAAAGGGAGCTGTGGTTTCGGTGGATTATAGATGACAGCTAGAGACTAAGTGTGAATGATTTGGCCTTTGTTGTCTTTCCCTAGCGATACCTCGTGTCGTTTCATGTGTGGCGGGGTGGCAACGGAATTGAATGAAGGCAGCAAGTATGAGTTATGTACACGTGTATATATATTCATATGTCTGTATGTATACATATGTATACGTTGAAATGTATAGGTATGTATAGGTGCATGTGTATGTGGGTGGGTTGGGCCATTCTTTCGTCTGTTTCCTTGCGCTACCTCGCTAACGCAGGAGGCAGCACATTAACGTCTAAAAGTCTCTCTTTCACACGCCTATCAATTAACACGTCATCCACGCTCTCTGGCCATCTCTCCTACTTACATACGTATACTTATGTATATGTCTCTTTTTAATCTAGGTATTCTCAGTCACTAGTCCATTTTCAGCACACAAATCTACAAGTTATTCACCATTTCAATATACAACACTGAACATCCTATGTACACCAATCATATACTCAACTGCAGCATTACTCACCTTTGCATTCAAATCACCTATTACTATAACCCGGTTTCGTGCATAAAAGCTGCTAACACACTCACTCAGCTGCTCCCGAAACACTTGCGTCTAATGATCTTTCTTCTCATGACCAGGTGCATAGGCACCAATAATCACCCATCTCTCTCTATCCACTTTCACTTTTACCTTTTACACTCAATCACATACCCCCACATCTCCTTCTTCAGGGGTAGTGCCACTCCTTCCTTTGTTCTTGTCCTCTCACCAACCCCTGAATTTACTTCCAAGGCATTCCCAAACCACTCTTCCCCTCAACCCTTGAGCTTCGTTTCACTCAGAGCCGAAACATCCAGGTACCATCCTCAAACATACTACCTATCTCTCCTCTTTTTCTCATCTTGGTTATATCTACACATATTTAGACATCCCAGTCTGAGCATTTGAGGAGGATGAGCACTTCCCGCATAACTCCTTCTGTTTCCTCTTTGAGAAAGTTAGAACATAAGGAGGGAGTGTTTCTGGGCCCTGCTCCCGTTCCCTTTAGTTGCCTTCTGGGGGAATGCATGGGAAGTATTCTTTCTCCCCTAACCCCAGGGATAATTGAATTTTAGGGAGAATAAAATGATGTTTTGGAAGAAGGTAAATAAAGTGCGTAGGACAAGAAAACAAATGGGAACATCGTTGAAGGGGGCTAATGGAGAGGTGATAACAAGTAGTGGTGAAGTGAGGAGATGGAGTGAGTATTTTGAAGGTTTGTTGAATGTGTTTGGGTGTTTTGGTTGAGGTGGTGTGTGAAGTGAGAGGGTCAGGGAGAATGATTTGGTAAACAGAGAAGAAGTAGTAAAAGCTTTGCGGAAGATAAAAGCCGGCAAAGCGGCAGGTTTGGATGGTACTGCACTGGAATCTATTAAAAAAGGGGGATGACTGTGTTCTTGACTGGTTGGTGAGGATATTCAATAGATGCATAGATATTCAATAGATGCTTGAGGACTAGCAGAATGCATACATAGTGCCATTGTACAAGGGCAAAGGGGATAAAGGTAAGTGTTCAAACTACAGAGTTATAAGTTTATTGAGTATTCCTGGGAAATTATATGGGTGGGTAATGATTGAGAGGGTAAAGGCATGCAGAGAGCATCAGATTGGGGAAGAGCTGTGTGGTTTCAGAAGTGGCAGTGGATGTCTGGATCAGGTGTTTGCTTGGAAGAATGTATGCGAGAAATACTTAGAAAGACAGATGGATTTCTATGTAGCATTTATGAATCTTGAGAAGGCATACGATAGAGTTGATAGAGATGCTTTGTGGAAGGTATTAAGTGTGTATGGTGTGGAAGATAAGTTGCTAGAAGCAGCAAAATCTTTTTTATCAAGGATGTAAGGTATGTGTACGAGTAGAAAGAGAGGAAAGTGATTGGTTCCCAGGTTTGCAGCGGGGGGAGTGTGATGTCTCCACAGTTGTTTAATTAGTTTATAGATGGATTGTTAGGGAGGTGAATGCAAGAGTTTTGGAGAGAGGGGCAACTATGCAGTCTGTTGTGGATGAGAGGGCTTGGGTAGTGAGTCAGTTGTTGTTCGCTGATGATACAGCACTGGCGGCTGATTCGGGTGACAAACTGCAGAAGTTGGTGGCTGAGTTTGGTAAAGTCCACTCCTAGATATCTAAAACATTTCACTTCCTCCAATTTTTCTCCATTCAAATTTACATCCCAATTAACTTGTCTCTCATTCCTACTGAGCCTAATAACCTTGCTCTTATTCACATTTACTCTCAATTTTCTCTTTTCACACATTTTGCCAAACTCAGTTTTAACACTTGAACCAGCTACTAGAGCTGCATCATCAGTGAACAACAACCGACTCACTTCCAGGCCCACTCATCCCCAGATAACTGCATACTCGCCCCTCTCTCCAAAACTCTTGCATTCACCTCCCTAACCACCCTATCCACAAACAAATTAAAAAACCACGGGAACATCACACACCCCTCCTGCAGAACGACATTCACTAGGAGCCAATCACTCTCTTCCTATTCATACACATGCTTTACTTCCTTGGTAAAAACACGATCTTGTGTATAAAAGATGCAGATAAACCCTACGGAGAAAAAAAAGTGAAGCTGAAAGATCTTTCCTTTATCACATCTTTTGGCAAACGGACAGAAAGGTAAAGTAACATGTAACACATACAGGAGAAACTGAGGTCAGTGTAGTGCTAATCAAGCACAACTGACAAGCCAAGTCATAACAGGTCGGCTGGGTAGGATTCCTCTACATACCTGATTGACACATCAAGTTTTAACTGTTCGGCTCGGCAGAAACCCTTAATATTCCCAGTCTGATATAGCTACACCACAGTGAATGTGGCCATAGAACAGACATATTTGTTGTTTTTCTACTGCTTCTGAATGAATTAGATATATTTGCATTATGCGTGCCTATAAGGCTTAATTCTTTCTATTCTTTAAATGTAAAACTTAGTACTTTATATCTCTTATGACCTGGTCTATTGGATGTTAGTTTCTTGTCCTTACAACCAATATGCTTCGACTGAGAATTGACAATAACCTTTTTTGATTGTGGTTCCCTGTGAGACCTAATCAGATTGTGTATCTAATGTAGTTTTAGCTTTCATGGTAGCTATCTATCAATTATGATGGTTTTTTATTGTGTCATTTTAACAAGCTAGTGGTGTCTAGAAAACACGCATGCAAGCACACAATTAATAACACAGTATATATCAAGATGCCATCTTTTAACATATCATACCTGTTTTCCTCTTCCTGCATTAGCAAGGTAGTGTCAAAAATAAAAAACAAAAATAAGCCTTTAGGAAAAATCCTCATCTGGCTCTCATCACATCCATATCAATATGTGAAATAATTGTAGACTACGACTTCGTAAAGGTTATTTTTACCAAAATTCATAAATCATTACCAAATATACATACCCACAGAATTAGCAGACTCCTAATCATAGTCACCTGACAACTTTTGAGTGACCAATTAGTTATATGGCAGCTAGGAAAGGAGAATTATGCAGCATAATGCTCCAGCCACTGATCCCAGCAAATAAAAAGAATTGTATATACCAGTATGTATAATACATTCAGATCATATTCTATATCCAGAGAGACATTCATTTTAAAGAATTTGTTACAGGGATAATACAGAGTGTCAATGAGATTAAATAACTGTCATTTACGAATTAAAAAGATAAAATCTTTCAACTAAGATAGCCATAAAATACTAAAACTTCTACTACCATAACAGGAAACTTTATTAGATTTTGTTTTCAAACCATGACATACATAACAATTCCAATCTCCTAACAACAACTGAAAGACCAGTTAGTTGTATGGCAACTAGGCAGAGCAAATTAAGCAGCATATGCTGCAGCCAGTGGTGCCAGCAAATAAGAAACTGTATAAATCAGTGAAAGATTATCATACATTCAGATAATATATCCACATCCAGAGAGCCAGTACTTTCAAAGACTGTCAGAGACATTATAAAAAAAAAAAAAAAACACGAATAAAATTTCACCTACAGTACAGGTACACCACCGATTTTCCGGTAACTCATGATTCGGCGCCTTCTTTAGTCCGGGCAAAATTATGAGGGAACTTGAAATCACCGCGGCCACCAGACTAGTTTACTGGGCGGCCACAGATGGCGTTGTTTGTAGGGCGCGTTTATTTACATTCTTTACACTGCACTTGGTGGTGATACCGCAATTCTAAGAGATTCTTAGCTTATTTTGCTTAACTTTAACCCTAGCTATGGCTTCAAAGACATATGAGAGTGTCAATCATGGTGTCAAACGTAAGCACCAGTCCATATCGATCCAATATAAAGTAGAACTGTTGAAAAAATGGACCGTGGTGTTTCGGTGCGTAAGCTGTGTGACATCTATAGTATTGATTCATTAACTGTTTATGATATAAAGAAGCAACGGGAGAAAATAGTGAAATTCTATGCAGACAGCGATTCCAAAAAGCAAATGATTAGAAAAACTATGAAAGATGGAAAGAGTACTGAGCATGATCGAGTGAAGATGGAATGGTTTCGACAGCGTCGGAGTGGACTTGCCAGGTAGCATGATAATGGACCAGGCAAAGTTGTTCCATAAAGAACTTAGATTACAAATGAGCGTGACTATAGTGAAAGATGGCTTCAAAGAATCGTCATGGAATTTCCACGAATAAGGTGTTGGGAGAAAAGCGGTCTGCAAACCACGAAGAAGCTGCCAGTATGTGGATGAATTTGCGAAGCTCGTAACTGAGATCACCTCCGTCCTGAGCTGGTGTAAAATGCAGATGAAACTGCATTATTCTGGCGATACTCATCTAAGAAATCACTGACAACAGAAGATGAAGAAAACCCCACAGGATTCATTTGCTTAATTTAAATTTCTAGCAGTCTATGGTATACTTTAGACACATGGGCGATGTATGATTAGTAAATTAGAGGTGTGTTGATGAATTATTATTATGTAACCACAATTGTTCCGGCAAAATGGTTAATCCGGCAAGGCTTTGGAACCAAGAGTGCCAGAAAATCGGTGGTGTACCTGTACTCCGGTATACATTAAATGACTATAATTTTTCTTCATATATATTTGCCCTTTCCCGCATTAGCAAGAAAGCACTAAGAACAGAGGACTGGGCCTTAGAGAGAAAATCTTCCAGCCTCCAGTCCCTCCCCTTTTAGTCGCCTTCTACAACAGGCAGGGAATATGTGAGATGTATTCTTTCTCCCCTATCCCCAGTGATAACTCTCCATAAATATAAATCTATCTACACTAATATATCCATAAAATATTAGAACTGTGACTAACATAACTGAAAAAATTAATTTGATTTCTCTTTCAAGCCACAATGTACACACCTAACTCCAATTTCCTGCAATGCAAGGGAATGCTTACACAAATGGTCTTAAAACATTGATAAAACATTAAAGGTAAAAAGTAAAGACTAACATTTACATGTCACTTTTACTCTTTGCTTTAAGATAATACTGTGATGGTCGCAAAAAATTACACTCTGGTAAGGTCTCTCTTAAATCTTCTAAATCACAGAGCATACTATGGAACTGATTTTTCATACCACTACATCTACATGAGGATACATAAGCCTTCTGAGAATTCTGTGTATCTTTTTCTTTTAGACACAGTAAACTACTTACTTTCAAATGTGTCTTGACTTTCTCATGTTTCCTACTGCAGTCATAATCATTGGGATGCATTTGGTTTTTGCATACATGAAATGAAAAACTGGACTGCTCTTCACATTCTTTTGGTAATAAAGTACCTTCATTAGAATCAAATGTACTACTATTCTCTCCATCCTTTAGAATACTCTGTCTATCACTTTCCACTTTATCCAGATCTTTCAAACTTTTTTGGCCATGTAATTCATTAAATTCATACTCCTGTCTTCGTTTATATTCTCTTTGCATAAAAACTGTGAATGCTAGCAAAATCTTACATGCTGCATATGGTCTTTTTGCTTTCACTTCCTTCATTATTGTTTCCTGTATGTGTATATTGGTCCCAAGAATAGGGGAAAGGAGGTATGAGAGCCTTTCTTCATCAAAGCTGGTGAAGGGACAACCACCTGTTTCTGATGGCTGAGACCACAGTGCCTGGGAAGAGAGAAAGAGAAATTGAAAATACAAGTTGCTTCTGTATTTCTTTTGATACTGTACAATTTCACATCATTATATTTTCTATATGCTACATATTCACAGCACTAAATACTTGGATATTCCACAAGGTCAATTTTCATTCTACAAGATTTTTTTTTTTCAGATAATCAGCATTCTATATCCTACATACCCACACCAATAAATATTTCATGTTCCTTAAATATGCTTTAAAAACTAATGACTGCAAATATACTATGAAACATTACTAATTCAAATCAATATGTATTCTGTGAAACAAAATCCATAAAATTATCAGTTCAATATCCATGAAACACTTTACAAGCTTACCTTAACAGATGATCTAAAAAGCATCTCACCACATTTACCATATGATACTCTGTCATACTTTTTCCTAAAACTTAGTAGTTTCTATACTTACATATTTTGGCTTTGTATATGTGATTGCCTACTTCACTCAGTATTATCCATTCATGCACAATGTTATCAATAAACCAAACTAATTCTTTTAATAATCTATAATTTGTTTCCTAAAATGAATTCAACACTGTTTGTTTAAAAGTTTGATCAACGTTTTGTTGTCACTGTGATTTAGGAGTTTGATGAATGTCATCAAGTTTCCCTAGCATTTTCTTTCCTTTCTTTGTAACTCATCTCGTTTACTTCACATTCAATCCTTGCTGCCTACCATTTAACCACACACACACACACACAGAGAGAGAGAGAGAGAGAGAGAGAGAGAGAGAGAGAGAGAGAGAGAGAGAGAGAGAGACCACAGCTAGGTAATCCAAAAAGTAATTATTCAACGAGAAAAGAAAAATTTATTTTCCCTCAGTACATTTAGCCTCTTAGAGAGAGAAAAAAAAATGCCATTGGTAGCAAAGATTTCTGTACAATAAAAGGAACCACATTATTCCTAACTAAAAATGAACATAGACGTGAGAAATGAGAAAAATGAGAAAAAAATTGCTGCTTAGATCACTATCGGTGTGCGTGCAAGGATCCCTAGAGTGTGAGGCCCACGGCAAATAACTTAACTAACCTATACCTTCATCTGGCCACACAGTTACTATAACAATGATATATTTTCTCAGTCCTCAGGCACCTCATCTTGGGCCACAGAAATGATCAACCTGACATCTATCAAGTACACTGTCATTCCCTTTCCTGGAATACTCCACTACAATCAAATCCAATCCTGCCACTTTGCCAAACTTCCATTTGGACAAGGATTTCATTGCTTTCTACAATTTCAACACTCACAGTGACTCTCTCCCTCCATTTGCCACTTTGTCTCAAACACACCACATCTACTTCTACATCACATAATATATCAGCAGTCCTTCATAATACATACACCATTTAGTCTTGACATCTTTGCTAGTTACCACTTCCCTGTATGCTCTCTTTACCATTGCCCTTTTTGTTCTTTCCTGCTCACATTATTCACCTCCTTTCAAATAACTTTTCACCATCTCTGAAGAACACCAGTCTTTGCTCATCCTACCTTTCTCTGTCCTATTTTTCTGTTCTCATTTCTCCTGACTTACTTTTGATTTTTCCTGTAGCTACTCCTACCAGTCACTCTCACTCCTTCTTTAAAAATACCAACCTCATTCAACCACTCATTCACTTATATCTAAATTCAATCTCTCCTTATATCGCTACACACAGGCCACTCTTCCAAGATCTTTTACTTTCATCACTTCTATACATATATCATCTCAACTCCTAAATCCATCAATCACTACCACCTGCCAGTTCTCTCCAAGCATTCACATCCAACAATTTCATGTCTGTAAACCTGTCAGTTAGAAAATAATCCAATAATTCCTACTGATCCTCACTAACTCATCCATGTATACTCAATCTTTTTTCTTTCAAACTTGTTTGCTGTTTCTTGTATTAGCAAGGTTGCACTAAGAACTATCAAAGACTTCACTTCTAAAACATATATCTTCTTTTTCAACCTCTCCTCACTCATTCTATCCATGTGTCCAAACCATTTGAGCACACTCCAAGCAGCTTTCTCAACTACACTCTTCTTATATCTTTTCTTTTACTAATCAATCAGCTAAATCACCCCACACCACATATTGTCCTCAAATGTTTCACTTCCAGCACAACCACCCTCCTCTGCACATTTTCAATTATACCATGCCTTGCATCCATACAACACTGGGGCTACTAACCTATAAACATACTCTTTTCTGCCCTTCTAAATAATGACCTCTCTTTCCATACACTACTCTCTGCTCCCAAAACCTTCATCCTCTCACCCACCGTATAATGCACTTTTACTTCCATGGTAGCATTCACTGCCACATCCACTCCCAGGTGTCTGCAACACTTCTCTTCTTTTAAATTTTCACCATTTATATACACACCCTGACTAACATATCCCTTTCCCCTGCTAAACCTAATAACTTTGCTTTTGTTTACATTTACTCTCAGCTTCCTCCATTCACATACTCACTCAATCTAAGGCACCAAATTCTGCAGATTCTCACCTAAAACAGCCTTCAATGCTGTATCACCATAAAAACAACACCTGACTCACTTCCCATGCCCCCTTAACCCCTCCAAACTTCATACTCACCCTTCTCTCCAAGACTTATCTCCCCATCACCCCATCCATGAACAAACTAAACAGCCATGGTGACATCACATATCCCTGCTGCAGACCTAACTTCACCTGGAACTATTCATCCTCCTCTCTAGCTATGCCTTACAATCTTGATAGAAACTTTTTACTTCTAGGAGCCTCCTTCCCACACTGTATATTCATAAGACCTTTCCCAAGAAACCTTTATCAATGCTATCCTTGGCTTTCTTCAGATCCATAAATGCCACAAACAAATTCTTTTTTTTTTTTTTTGAGTATTTCTTACACACGTTCTCTAAGGCAAACACCTAATACACACATCCTTCACCATTCCTGAAACAACATTGTTCCTTCCCAGTCTGATGCTCTGTACATGCCACTATCCTCTCAATCACCACTCTCCCATACAATTCACCAGGTACAATCGACAAACTTATATTTGTGTAGTTCAAATATTCACCTCTATCCCCCTTGCCTTTATACAGTAGCACTATTAATGCACTTCAGCATGACCCATGCACACATTGAAAATCCTAACTAACCAATCAGCAATACACTTACCCTCTTTCTTAAGAAATTCAACTGCAATATCATCCACTCTAGTGACTTTGCAACATTTCATCTCATCCAAGGCTTTCACCACCTCTTCTCCAAACCACATTCCAAGACTCACTTTGCATACCTCCCTGACTCAACATCTTACATGTGCCTCCCTATTATCAAACCCATTCACCAATCCTTCAAAACACTTACTCCATCTTTACCTCAGCTCATCATCACCTGTTACCACTTGAACATGTATCCCATCACCAATATTCCCACGTATTCTATTGTTTTCTCACACTGTTAACCTACTTCCAAAACACCTTATTCTCCCTAAAGTTTACTGATACGTACCTCCTACTGCTTTCTCTTGTACATTTTTGTGCATCATTTGCACTCCTACCCTGTAAGCACTGTCTATAAACCTTTCTTTTTCACTAGCAACTTTCTTCATCTCACCCTTTTTCACTTGCCAGCACTTCTTCCACACATATTTCTTACATACATTCCTCATCAACTCCCTTTGCTTCATTTACTCTCACCTCTGTCCATTGTATACCCTCTTTTCCAAACACCTCCAGAAATCTTCACCCTTACCTACACCAGGTAATGATCAAACATTTCCTAACCCCACTGCCCTAGCTACCCCTCTCAACACTTTCTCACCCAAGAGTCTCTCCTTTGCACTCATCAATTAGTATGTCATCCAGTAATGCCCATTTACCATCTTTCCTAATCACTCAGATATACACCTTACATCTTTTTACACCAGGTATTCCCATTCACCAGTCCTTTTTCAGCACAACCCCATAAGCTATTCACCATTTTTATTCACCTCACTGAATGACCAATGTTCCCCAACTGCTACATTAATACTCTTGCATATAAATCACCCATCACTAATACCCAATCTTTCATATCAAAGCTGCAGAATCACTCACTCAGTTGCAACCTAAATACTTGTCTCTCATCATCATCTTTTTCATGTTCAGGTATATTAGCACTAATAAAATCACCTATCTCTTACACTCCACTTTCATTTCTGCCCACATCAATCCTTACACTTTAATACATCCTCACACCTGCTTTGGCAGTAGTGCTACCCCTTCCTCAGCTTTTACCCTCATGCCAATCCCTAAGACTTTCCCAAACCAATTTTTCCTTTTACCCTTGAGGGATGTTTCACTCAGATCCAAACAGCTAAGTTCCTTTCCCTAAAAATACCATCTTTCTCTTCTTTCTTCTCATCTTGGATACATCTACACACAATCAGACAATCCAGCATGAGCCTTTGAGGAGAATGAGCATTCCTCACTTCTCTTCCGTCTTTTAAAACGTAAGATACAAGAAGGGAGGTTTAAACCCCTGCTCCCCCGTATTCTTATGTATGCACTTTTTAAGGTCTGGATTCCTGATCACCATTCATCTTCCGGTATGCAACTCATATGCCTTTTCCCCATTTTCATATACACTAGGGATGCAATGCCCTCCAATTATACCCTCAACAGTTTCAACAACAATCAGATTTCCCCAGTGCCAAATTTGATTCCTTGTATCAAAACTCACAAATTACTCACTTAATTTCAACCAAAATGCACACCTTTAATCTTCAATCCTTTCAGTAACCACGCCATCTCTCATTAATTTTTTGAAATTAAATTTCTTACTTCTTTACACTTAAATACAGCCATTTTTTGTTTCTGTTCTCTCACTAACCCAATCATTTACCAAATGAACATTCAACATCATTTCAATCAGCTAAAACACCCAGGATTCTCTCATTAAATATAGTGCTAACTCTCCCTTGTTTCCATCATCCTTGACAGAGAAACTTTACACAAATTACATATTTGTATGTGAATACTCGAAAACTTACCTGAAGAGAGGAGCAGGAATGTGAAGTATAATTAGTCCTGCCACCTTCCATACCATACAGATGCCTGATGCCATAGGTGTATCGACTCCTATCACAGCCTTCCCAAGAATGAGAACAGCCAGTCCCTCTGTGAGCCTTTGAATAAAAACTTTCCCATAGTGCTAAGTTCTCCATTACAGGTAGCCCAATATCCTTGAGAAACAAAGTGTAACGTATCCTGGCATGATGACGAAGACGACTAGTACTAGACAGGATTTTATGAAGTTCCTGCATACAGAGAGGAAAATAAGGGACTTGGTTTTCAACATCTCTGCACTTGAGGCTATGGGAAGTCAGAACCATATTAAAACCACCTTGTTGTTTTCTGTACAATCTAAACAAACTTTTCTTTACTTGATTCATTCTAGCATCATCAATGACTAAATCTTGTGTCTCACAATGAGACAGCTGCCTTAAGCCCAGTTCTAAAGTTATTGTAAAAACTGAACTCAACAACTGTGATAAAAGCTGGCAATGTATATTTACTTCACCGGAAATTACAGCAACATTCCGCTCCTTTACCAAAGGAATAACCATAGTCCATGGCACTGAAAGAAAATTGAAAAGAAAATCAAATTAAATCTGAGGACACAATAAATAAGTTCAGAAGAAGAAAAGAAAGGAAAACTAAGTCATTGTTTAGGGGATTCTGCCTATGATAATGAACTGTAGGCCTTATTTCTAGCACATAAACACAGCCATACAAGCATCTAAGAGCATACTCACATCATGGATTTTAGGGACAAACTTATGGATCAAAACTAAAGAAAAGTTAAACCTTTAAAACTATTTCTTTCCCACTCTAAACATTCCTCCTTTAACTCTTTTGCCTTGGACTGAACAATGGCATGTGAAGCATCTGGGGTAAACCATGGAAAGGTCTGTGAGGCCTGCGTTTTTGGTCGTTTTTGGTGCATAACACATGACAGCTAGAGACTGAGTGTGAACAAATGTAGCCTTTTTTGTCTCTTTTCCTGGTGCTACCTCGTTGAAGAAGGGGGTAGCAATTGTATTTTCCTGTGGGGCCGGATAGCAACAGGGATGGATAAAGGTAAGCAAGTATGAATATGTACATGTGTATGTAGTACAGTATATGTCTGTGTATGTATAGCATGTATGTGTATGTACATGCGTGTATGTGGGTGTTCATGTACTATATGTTTATATGAGTGAATGGGCCATTCTTCATCTGTTTCCTGGCGCTACCTCACTGACGCGGGAAACAGTGATTATGTATAATAATAATCCCCTATCCCTGGGGATAGGGGATTAAGAATACTTCCCACGTATTCCCTGCGTGTTGTAGAAGGCGCCTAAAAGGGGAGGGAGCGGGAGTCTGGAAATCCTCCCCTCTTGTTTTTTTTTTAATTTTCCAAAAGAAGGAACAGAGGAGGCCAGGTGAGGATATTCCAAAAAAGGCCCAGTCCTCTGTTCTTAACGCTACCTCGCTGACGCGGAAAATGGCGAACAGTTTAAAAGAAAAAAAGAAAGAATAATAATAACAAAAAAAGTTAACTTGGAAACTTAGAAATTCGGATTTAAGACATGGTTACCAAAAACTAATTTCCCTCTGAAGCGATATGTGGAATCATCCCCAGGACCTTGACACCATTGATGCTGTGCAATGCGTGCTGTTAGCATGGGGAGTAAATGTCACGTGCATATCGGACATGACACCGAGAATGGTGAGAAATTTGTTCTGAGGGAGTGACCATCCATTCAAGGTGACTAAAGGGTGTATGCTTGATCCACTTCTGTCTGGGGTTTAGAGTGATTGTGGGGATGCTGACGTTCTGTTCTAGTGAGCCATTTTCCCCGTTAAGTAATCTAAAGCTGCATGTCTGTCACTGCTTCTGTGGTGTCGTGAATATGAGGTCATCTGCATATGAAAGGGCCTTCTTGTTGAGGTTTGCCTGATGTAATGGGACTTTGTGCAGGAAGAGAATGAAGAGAATTGGAAATAAAACTGCTTCATGGAGAACTCCACCGTAGAGTTTAAGTGTATTAGAGGTCAAGCCATTGTCAGTGGCTCTGACATGCTGGTTGGCTATGAAGTTGGCCATCCAATTTTTGTCAATGTTTTGGTGGGTGGTGTTAAAAGTGTTCTGTCTAAGGATGTACCAGGGAACAGTGTCAAAATGTTTTGCTTTGTTGACATCTATTACCAAAAATAATGTCATACTTGTTCACCATTTGCTGCGTTATCTAAGTAGCACAAGGAGGAGATGGAGATCCATTGTTTCCTGAGTTAGTGAGGCAGTGTCAGGAACAGTTGAAGAAAGTCTGCATTCACTCACATCCATTCTCTGGCTATCACACAATGCACTGAAACCACATCTCCCTATCCACAACCAGGCCCAACAGGCCCTTACATGGTATCCCCTAGCCATTTCACAAGCTATGGATCAGTCAAATTACAGTACATCACCCCCCGTATGCATCATCATTTAAATTCACTTGATACTGTGCATGCCTCGCATCCTTCAGCATGTTCAGGCTCCAGTCACTTAAAATCTGCAATACTCCTGCCTTCCATCTCCAATTTAGTTTCTCACTTCTTGTCCTCTCCACTTCAGGTACATATATCCTCTTTATTAACCTCTCCTTACTCACTCCAACTTTCCAAACCATTTCAGCTAACACTCTTCAGCTCTCTCAACCACACTCTCCTCACTTCCAAACCTATCACTCACCCTTCTAATATTCGTTCAAACCACCACATACCATAAACTGCCCTAAAACGGTTCATTTCTTATACATACAACCTCCTCTTCACAACCATGTTTAAAGCATAAGCCTCGCATCCATAAAACATTGTTGGGATGACAACATCTTCAAACATGCCCATTTTTGCCCTCTGATATAACAAACTCTTCTGCACATTCCCCAATGCTCCCAGAACCTTAGCACCCCTCACCCAACATATTACTCACTTCCACTTCCATGGTTATTTTTGTTGCCATGTCCACACCCAGGTATCTAAAATATTTCACTTCTTCTTAGTTTTCTCCATTCATACTCTCACCTCAACTAACCTGTCTGTCTGCCCTCCCAAACTTATAACCTTCACATCTACTCTTAACTCCCTCCTTTTCCACACTCCCCCAAACTCAAGTCACCAACTTTTGCAGTTTCTTACTCAAATTTGCCACCAGTGCTGTATCACACACTAGAGACTGCATACACACCAATTTCTCCATGACCTTTTGTATTTTCATCCCTCATCATTCCATCCATAAGCAAATCAAACAGCCATGGTGAAATCATACAACCCTGATGCGAGCCAACACTCGCTCTTCTCTCTTCCTACCCATACTTCCGTTTCTAGCAGATTTCCTCTCATGCCATTATTTTTCCTTTTTTTAAATGGGAGGCTCCAGTCAAGGACAAAATTCCCTACAGAGGCTGGGCCATATATGAAATATCAAGAAATTGATGAAAAAAAGCAAGGACAGAGAAAGGTATTTACAAATTTTGGAGGAAGTGAAAAATCTGTCTTTTAAAATGTCCCACGTCATAGCTATTAGGAAAGACATGAAAGGACAGAGTGTTCTAAATCTTTAAGGTGTAGCGACAGAAACAGTTAATAAAATGGCACACCTTGAGTTGCCAAAAGCTATACAGTAACAATATGATGCAACAGCTTGCCAAATATTGCATGATCTATCTAATGGCAGGGGCACACAAGTAACCAGTTTCAGGAACAAAAACCAAAGTAACATCTCCATAAGTGACAAGTGGCATAAGGCAAGTGGAATGAGGTTAGCCTGAGGGAACTGATAAGTTGGATTGCTTTCAACTCATCTCTCTTGATCAAGGATGCAGAGCTGGAACCTCCCTAAATGTAAGGAGCAGTACTCCATACAAGGACGGATCAATCTTCTATATAAATGGAGCAACTGCCCAGAAGATAAGAAATTTCAACATCTAAACAAGAATCTCAGTTCCTTAGAGGCAGGTTTAGCTATTTCCATTATGCAAGGTATTCAAGATGGTGTGTATGTTACAGTAATACAAAGTATGTTCATCATGTCAAGAGGTGGAATTACAGATCCATCAAAGATGACAGGAAAGTTGAAAGGAATTTTTGATAGAGAAATGGGTAGCAAATGGGTCTTGGAGGCATTAAACTTAACCAGACTTCATCTACCCCACTGAAATATCTTATTAATTCTAAGTTTCCTGAGGAAGTTGAGTAGACGAGATGCAGACAGATTGAGAGAAGGAGCAAATTTGAAAAATGTAGAGGAATGCTGTGATGAGTCAGTATGAATGCATTTGGTAATCTGTAGAAGAATGGAAATCATTAAATGAACAGGAGAAAAGTGTACGAGACATGACACAACATTGAGGTACACCACTGCTAATGGACAACCACTGAAACAGATTGGCCGGAGAGGAAACTAAATGAGGGTGAGAAACCAAAAGAGGAGAGATTAGGGATGAGACCCTGATGCCACACCCGATTAAAGGCTTTAGATATATCCAGAGTAACTATATAGGAGTCCCTAAAATCTTTCAGAGATGTTGACCATACATTAGTAAGATAGGAAAGGGGATCATCAGTGGATCTTACCAAAAGAAAGCCATACCGGTGATCAGAGAGAAGGCTGTGAGATCCAATATATCTGAGGGTATGGGAGTTGAAGGATTCAAAGACTCTGGAAATAGCAGTCAACAGGACAGTAATTAAAGGAGTTAGTATGGCCATCCTTCTTCAGGACAGGTTGTACCAATGCAGGCTTCCAAGAAGAAGGAAGCATTTTGGTTTTTAAACAGCAATGAAACAGACAAGCAAGCACAGCTAAGTTCGGAAGTACACTCTTTCAGTACACAAGGATGGATGCCATCAGGTCCATATGCCTTGTTTGTGTTTAGAGAGAAGCCTTTTTGGACAGTTAAAAGAGATTACAGGGAGGGGCACAGGATTAATAACATGAGCATCAAGGAATGAAGGATTGTTTGAGTCATCCAAGGTAGAGTTAGAAGAAAAACAATAATCAAAGAGAGTAGCTGTGTGTACAGGAGAGAGTCTCAGTACTCTCAGAATGGAAAAGTGAAGAACAGGTAAAGCGACACAAGCTGTTAGCAATTCCTTTAGCTAAAAACCAGAAAGATCTAGTAGCAGATGAAGAGGAGAGCTTACTGCACTTCCTCTGAATAAAGAAATGCTCTGCCTCAGATAATGTACTTGCCATGATCACAAGCAGTGATAAGTGCTCAATGGGGAAGGAGGAAGAAGAGGTTTCCCTGCCTGATACACCTGATCCCTTGCCTGAATGGCCTCAGAGCAAGAGCAGTTAAATGATGGACTAGAAGTGGTAATCTTGGAGGAAGAGGGTAGTGATTCCAATCCCAGGAAAAAAAAACTGTTATGTATTTGGTATAGACAGAAGCATCGATATATATGGGACAGAAATGTACCGAAGGAAAAGCTGAAAAGAATTTTTGTAAGTTATTTCAGTCAGCATGTCAATATCTATATTTAGAAGGGGCTGCTGGAGAAGGAGGTGCTGTTAAATAAAAATTGATATACTAACAAAAGTATGGCCAGATGAAACAATTAGGGGTGAGATGGTGTACCCACAGCAAGAAGGATTAAAGGTGAAACACAGATCCAAAATATTAGGAGAGGGGTCATAGTGGTCAGGAATATGGGTGGGATGGATGAGAAATTTTTCTAGATCACTGAAAATGAAAAACGTGAGGGCTCTAATCCCCCCAACACCCATATGGGAGAAGTTCAATTATTCTTTAAGGTGAACATTGAAATCTCCTAGGTAAAGCATCTTAGCTTGTGGGTTGAAAAAAGTTATAAGACTTGTAGAATCAGGAAAGAAGTAGGCAAAACAAAGTAAAACAGCTGTATCTGGGAGACACACCTTGAGCCAGATAACATCAAAGTTTTGGGAATCAAATTCCTCAGGGCATGCCATAGGTACAATCATGTTGAAATAAGAAAAGACAGTAACTTGAACTGGAGCCTTGATTGGAGGTTATAGTCAGATATGAGAAAGGGATTATGGGAACATTACTAGACAACTAGATCTCAGATAGAAGTCAGATATTAGTGGAGGTACAAGACAAATGATGTTCAACAGAAAAGAGCTTACCAGAAAGACCACGAATGTAGGTATAGTGAACAAAAAATGAGGCAGGTCTATTAGAGAAGAATGAGTCATAGGAGGGGCAAGTCCTACCATGTAAGCCCTCCCTCTCATTAGCAGCAGAGTCGGGCAGGAACCTTGGAATTCTCTAAGTTGGTCTCTGTGTCAAATTTGGAGCATTCACTTTTTACAGAAAAGAGTACAGAAAGCATAGGGGATTGGCTATGAAATCCCTAATGAGAGCCATTATGGTATGTCAACAGATGGAGGTGCTTGAAACAGATAGATACAAAGGAATAATAGGAAGAGGATCTTCATGATAAAGATATGTGGATGATGCCTGAGAGTACAGATATAAACAACAAACTAAGGATGCTAAACAACATAGGAAGGGACGTCTAATTCATGGTGGAACTCTACAGAATGTTTGCAAGTCATGATAATTTCATATTTTTCTTGTTGGTGTATAAAAAACAGGACCAAAACATGAGAGATAATTGGATTCTTTCTATGACCCATCAGGCTCTGCAGTGAGGAATATTTAGAGCACGAATTCAAATGCATTTCCAAGGCTTCCAGTACATTAAAGTATCCACAGGGACTCATCCACATATCAAAGAGGAAAGCAGTTAAGACACCTGAAAGAAAGAGGGATGAGAGAGCAGGTAAGGACAGTGAAATACTTAGCAGCCCCTAATTCTAGACTGTCAGAAGGATTGGATAGCACTTTGCTAAAAATGGGTATAAGAGTAGCCAACACCACGGAAACAAGAACTGGACATATTGTCAAAGAGGAAAGAAAATAAGAGAGTGGAATTATCTATCAAGTCCCATGTAGCAGATGTGAGGCTCAGCTTTTGAGGAATGTATGAACACACAAAACATCCACCTCAATCATGGTTTAAACAGGCAAATATGGGCACCTCCAGAAATGGGAAGAAGCAAAGATCATGCACACAATTCTAAGGAAGAGGGGAAAAATAAATGAAGTAGCACATATCATTTCTCACAAATCTCAAAATCACTAGGAGAACTTCTTCAGTTTAGCCAGGGCAGCAGGGACAAGGATTGTGACAGATGTTAAGGAGGCGAGATTTACAACTAATAATCTGGGAGAAAGACTGGTTAAGACACCTTGTCTGAGTGTGGTAATAGTTTCTGGGCATCCAGATGACCCTTTGGAAATGGCGAATATGTATGAAAAAAAGAATAGATATATGTGAAGCATGTGAAGCATCTGGGGTAAACCATAGAAAGTTCTGTGGGGCCTGGATGTGGAGGGGAGACTGAGTGTGAACGAATGTGGCCTTTGTCATCTTTTCCTAGCACTACTTCACACACATGAGGGGGAAGTGGGTTGTTATTTCATGTGTGGCGGGATGACGATGGGAATGAATGAAGGCAGACAGTATGAATTATGTACATGGTTATATATGTATATGTCTGTGTGTGTGTATATATATGTATACATTGAGATGTATAGGTATGTATATGTGCTGTGTGTGGACGTGTATGTATATACATGTGTATGTGGGTGGGTTGGTCCTTTCTTTCGTCTGTTTCCTTGCGCTATCTCACTAACGCGGGAGACAGCGACAAAGCAAAATAAATATAAATAATATATATATATATATATATATATATATATATATATATATATATATATATATATATATATATGGAGTGAGTATTTTGAAGGTTTGTTGAATGTGTTTGATGATAGAGTGGCAGATATAGGGTGTTTTGGTCGAGGTGGTGTGCAAAGTGCGAGGGTTAGGGAAAATGATTTGGTAAACAGAGAAGAGGTAGTAAAAGCTTTGCGGAAGATGAAAGCCGGCAAGGCAGCAGGTTTGGATGGTATTGCAGTGGAATTTATTAAAAAAGGGGGTGACTGTATTGTTGACTGGTTGGTAAGGTTATTTAATGTATGTATGACTCATGGTGAGGTGCCTGAGGATTGGCGGAATGCGTGCATAGTGCCATTGTACAAAGGCAAAGGGGATAAGAGTGAGTGCTCAAATTACAGAGGTATAAGTTTGTTGAGTATTCCTGGCAAATTATATGGGAGGGTATTGATTGAGAGGGTGAAGGCATGTACAGAGCATCAGATTGGGGAAGAGCAGTGTGGTTTCAGAAGTGGTAGAGGATGTGTGGATCAGGTGTTTGCTTGGAAGAATGTATGTGAGAAATACTTAGGAAAGCAAATGGATTTGTATGTAGCATTTATGGATCTGGAGAAGGCATATGATAGAGTTGATAGAGATGCTCTGTGGAAGGTATTAAGAATATATGGTGTGGGAGGCAAGTTGTTAGAAGCAGTGAAAAGTTTTTATCGAGGATGTAAGGCATGTGTACGTGTAGGAAGAGAGGAAAGTGATTGGTTCTCAGTGAATGTAGGTTTGTGGCAGGGGTGTGTGATGTCTCCATGGTTGTTTAATTTGTTTATGGATGGGGTTGTTAGGGAGGTGAATGCAAGAGATTTGGAAAGAGGGGCAAGTATGAAGTCTGTTGGGGATGAGAGAGCTTGGGAAGTGAGTCAGTTGTTGTTCGCTGATGATACAGCGCTGGTGGCTGATTCATGTGAGAAACTGCAGAAGCTGGTGACTGAGTTTGGTAAAGTGTGTGAAAGAAGAAAGTTAAGAGTAAATGTGAATAAGAACAAGGTTATTAGGTACAGTAGGGTTGAGGGTCAAGTCAATTGGGAGGTGAGTTTAAATGGAGAAAAACTGGAGGAAGTGAAGTGTTTTAGATATCTGGGAGTGGATCTGGCAGCGGATGGAACCATGGAAGCGGAAGTGGATCATAGGGTGGGGGAGGGGGCGAAAATTCTGGGAGCCTTGAAGAATGTGTGGAAGTCGAGAACATTATCTCGGAAAGCAAAAATGGGTATGTTTGAAGGAATAGTGGTTCCAACAATGTTGTATGGTTGCGAGGCGTGGACTATGGATAGAGTTGTGCGCAGGAGGATGGATGTGCTGGAAATGAGATGTTTGAGGACAATGTGTGGTGTGAGGTGGTTTGATCGAGTAAGTAACGTTAGGGTAAGAGAGATGTGTGGAAATAAAAAGAGCGTGGTTGAGAGAGCAGAAGAGGGTGTTTTGAAATGGTTTGGTCACATGGAGTGAATGAGTGAGGAAAGATTGACCAAGAGGATATACGTGTCGGAGGTGGAGGGAACGAGGAGAAGAGGGAGACCAAATTGGAGGTGGAAAGATGGAGTGAAAAAGATTTTGTGTGATCGGGGCCTGAACATGCAGGAGGGTGAAAGGAGGGCAAGGAATAGAGTCAATTGGAGCGATGTGGTATACCGGGGTTGACGTGCTGTCAGTGGATTGAATCAAGGCATGTGAAGCGTCTGGGGTAAACCATGGAAAGCTGTGTAGGTATGTATATTTGCGTGTGTGGACGTATGTATATACATGTGTATGGGGGTGGGTTGGGCCATTTCTTTCGTCTGTTTCCTTGCGCTACCTCGCAAACACAGGAGACAGCGACAAAGCAAAAAGAAAAAAATATATATATATATATATATATATATATATATATATATATATATATATATATATATATATATATATATATATATATAATCCAGAAATCCTCCCCTCCTTGTATTAACTTTCTAAATTGGGAAACAGAAGAAGGAGTCACGCGGGGAGTGCTCATCCTCCTCGAAGGCTCAGAGTGGGGTGCCTAAATGTGTGTGGATGTAACCAAGATGTGAAAAAAGGAGAGATAGGTAGTATGTTTGAGGAAAGGAACCTGGATGTTTTGGCTCTGAGTGAAACGAAGCTCAAGGGTAAAGGGGAAGAGTGGTTTGGGAATGTCTGGGGAGTAAAGTCAGGGGTTAGTGAGAGGACAAGAGCAAGGGAAGGAGTAGCAATACTCCTGAAACAGGAGTTGTGGGAGTATGTGATAGAGTGTAAGAAAGTAAATTCTCGATTAATATGGGTAAAACTGAAAGTTGATGGAGAGAGGTGGGTGATTATTGGTGCATATGCACCTGGGCATGAGAAGAAAGATCAAGAGAGGCAAGTGTTTTGGGAGCAGCTGAATGAGTGTGTTAGTGGTTTTGATGCACGAGACCGGGTTATAGTGATGGGTGATTTGAATGCAAAGGTGAGTAATGTGGCAGTTGAGGGAATAATTGGTATACATGGGGTGTTCAGTGTTGTAAATGGAAATGGTGAAGAGCTTGTAGATTTATGTGCTGAAAAAGGACTGATGATTGGGAATACCTGGTTTAAAAAGCGAGATATACATAAGTATACTTATGTAAGTAGGAGAGATGGCCAGAGAGCGTTATTGGATTACGTGTTAATTGACAGGCGTGCGAAAGAGAGACTTTTGGATGTTAATATGCTGAGAGGTGCAACTGGAGGGATGTCTGATCATTATCTTGTGGAGGCTAAGGTGAAGATTTGTATGGGTTTTCAGAAAAGAAGAGTGAATGTTGAGGTGAAGAGGGTGGTGAGAGTAAGTGAGCTTGAGAAAGAGACCTGTGTGAGGAAGTACCAGGAGAGACTGAGTACAGAATGGAAAAAGGTGAGAACAATGGAAGCAAGGGGAGTGGGGGAGGAATGGGATGTATTTAGGGAATCAGTGATGGAGTGCGCAAAAGATGCTTGTGGCATGAGAAGAGTGGGAGGTGGGTTGATTAGAAAGGGTAGTGAGTGGTGGGATGAAGAAGTAAGATTATTAGTGAAAGAGAAGAGAGAGGCATTTGGACGATTTTTGCAGGGAAAAAATGCAATTGAGTGGGAGATGTATAAAAGAAAGAGACAGGAGGTCAAGAGAAAGGTGCAAGAGGTGAAAAAAAGGGCAAATGAGAGTTGGGGTGAGAGAGTATCATTAAATTTTAGGGAGAATAAAAAGATGTTCTGGAAGGAGGTAAATAAAGTGCGTAAGACAAGGGAGCAAATGGGAACTTCAGTGAAGGGCGCAAATGGGGAGGTGATAACAAGTAGTGGTGATGTGAGAAGGAGATGGAGTGAGTATTTTGAAGGTTTGTTGAATGTGTTTGATGATAGAGTGGCAGATATAGGGTGTTTTGGTCGAGGTGGTGTGCAAAGTGAGAGGGTTAGGGAAAATGATTTGGTAAACAGAGAAGAGGTAGTGAAAGCTTTGCGGAAGATGAAAGCCGGCAAGGCAGCAGGTTTGGATGGTATTGCAGTGGAATTTATTAAAAAAGGGGGTGACTGTATTGTTGACTGGTTGGCAAGGTTATTTAATGTATGTATGACTCATGGTGAGGTGCCTGAGGATTGGCGGAATGCGTGCATAGTGCCATTGTACAAAGGCAAAGGGGATAAGAGTGAGTGCTCAAATTACAGAGGTATAAGTTTGTTGAGTATTCCTGGTAAATTATATGGGAGGGTATTGATTGAGAGGGTGAAGGCATGTACAGAGCATCAGATTGGGGAAGAGCAGTGTGGTTTCAGAAGTGGTAGAGGATGTGTGGATCAGGTGTTTGCTTTGAAGAATGTATGTGAGAAATACTTAGAAAAGCAAATGGATTTGTATGTAGCATTTATGGATCTGGAGAAGGCATATGATAGAGTTGATAGAGATGCTCTGTGGAAGGTATTAAGAATATATGGTGTGGGAGGCAAGTTGTTAGAAGCAGTGAAAAGTTTTTATCGAGGATGTAAGGCATGTGTACGTGTAGGAAGAGAGGAAAGTGATTGGTTCTCAGTGAATGTAGGTTTGCGGCAGGGGTGTGTGATGTCTCCATGGTTGTTTAATTTGTTTATGGATGGGGTTGTTAGGGAGGTAAATGCAAGAGTTTTGGAAAGAGGGGCAAGTATGAAGTCTGTTGGGGATGAGAGAGCTTGGGAAGTGAGTCAGTTGTTGTTCGCTGATGATACAGCGCTGGTGGCTGATTCATGTGAGAAACTGCAGAAGCTGGTGACTGAGTTTGGTAAAGTGTGTGGAAGAAGAAAGTTAAGAGTAAATGTGAATAAGAGCAAGGTTATTAGGTACAGTAGGGTTGAGGGTCAAGTCAATTGGGAGGTGAGTTTGAATGGAGAAAAACTGGAGGAAGTGAAGTGTTTTAGATATCTGGGAGTGGATCTGGCAGCGGATGGAACCATGGAAGCGGAAGTGGATCATAGGGTGGGGGAGGGGGTGAAAATTCTGGGGGCCTTGAAGAATGTGTGGAAGTCGAGAACATTATCTCGGAAAGCAAAAATGGGTATGTTTGAAGGAATAGTGGTTCCAACAATGTTGTATGGTTGCGAGGCGTGGGCTATGGATAGAGTTGTGCGCAGGAGGATTGATGTGCTGGAAATGAGATGTTTGAGGACAATGTGTGGTGTGAGGTGGTTTGATCGAGTGAGTAACGTAAGGGTAAGAGAGATGTGTGGAAATAAAAAGAGCGTGGTTGAGAGAGCAGAAGAGGGTGTTTTGAAGTGGTTTGGGCATATGGAGAGGATGAGTGAGGAAAGACTGACCAAGAGGATATATGTGTCGGAGGTGGAGGGAACAAGGAGAAGAGGGAGACCAAATTGTAGGTGGAAAGATGGAGTGAAAAAGATTTTGTGTGATCGGGGCCTGAACATGCAGGAGGGTGAAAGGAGGGCAAGGAATAGAGTGAATTGGAGCGATGTGGTATACCGGGGTTGACGTGCTGTCAGTGGATTGAATCAAGGCATGTGAAGCGTCTGGGGTAAACCATGGAAAGCTGTGTAGGTATGTATATTTGCGTGTGTGGACGTATGTATATACATGTGTATGGGGGGGTTGGGCCATTTCTTTCGCCTGTTTCCTTGCGCTACCTCGCAAACGCGGGAGAAAGCGACAAAGTATAATAAAAAAAAATAAATATATATATATATATATATATATATATATATATATATATATATATATATATATATATATATATCACCCATCACTATAACCCGGTCTCGTGCATCAAAACCACTAACACACTCATTCAGCTGCTCCCAAAACACTTGCCTCTCATGATCTTTCTTCTCATGCCCAGGTGCATATGCACCAATAATCACCCATCTCTCTCCATCAACTTTCAGTTTTACCCATATCATTACCCACCTTTGAATGCAAAGGTGAGTAATGTGGCAGTTGGTATACATGGAGTGTTCAGTGTGGTAAATAGAAATGGTGAAGAGCTTCTAGATTTATGTGCTGAAAAAGGACTGGTGATTGGGTATACCTGGTTTAAAAAGCGAGATATACATAAGGATACCTATGTAAGTGGGAGAGATGGCCAGAGAGCATTGTTGGATTACGTGTTAATTGATAGACGCACGAAAGAGAGACTTTTGGATGTTAATGTGCTGAGAGGTGCAACTGGAGGGATGTCTGATCATTATCTTGTGGATGCAAAGGTGAAGATTTGTGGGGGTTTTCAGAAAAGAATAGAGAATGTTGGGGTGAAGAGAGTGGTGAGAGTAAGTGAGCTTGGGAAGGAGACTTGTATGAGGAAGTCCCAGGAGAGACTGAGTACAGAATGGAAAAAGGTGAGAACAAAGGAGGTAAGGGGAGTGGGGGAGGAATGGCATGTATTTAGGGAAGCAGTGATGGCTTGCGCAAAAGATGCTTGTGGCATGAGAAGTGTGGGAGGTGGGTTGATTAGAAAAGGTAGTGAGTGGTGGGATGAAGAAGTAAGATTATTAGTGAAAGAGAAGAGAGAGGCATTTGAACGATTTTTGCAGGGAAAGAATGCAAATGAGTGGGAGAGGTATAAAATAAAGAGGCAGGAGGTCAAGAGAAAGGTGCAAGAGGTGAAAAAGAGGGCAAATGAGAGTTGGGGTGAGAGAGTATCATTAAATTTCAGGGAGAATAAAAAGATGTTTTGGAAGGAGGTAAATAAAGTGCGTAAGACAAGGGAGCAAATGGGAACTTCAGTGAAGGGGGCAAATGGGGAGGTGATAACAAGTAGTGGTGATGTGAGAAGGAGATGGAGTGAGTATTTTGAAGGTTTGTTGAATGTGTTTGATGATAGAGTGGCAGATTTGGGGTGTCTTGGTCGAGGTGGTGTGCAAAGTGAGAGGGTTAGGGAAAATGATTTGGTAAATAGAGAAGAGGTAGTAAAAGCTTTATGGAAGATGAAAGCCGGCAAAGCAGCAGGTCTGGATGGCATTGCAGTGGAATTTATTAAAAAAGGGGGTGACTATTGTTGACTGGTTGGTAAGGTTATTCAATGTATGTATGATTCATGGTGAGGTGCCTGAGGATTGGTGGAATGCTTGCATAGTACCATTGTACAAAGGCAAAGGGGATAAGAGTGAGTGCTCAAATTACAGAGGTATAAGTTTGTTGAGTATTCCTGGTAAATTATATGGGAGGGTATTGATTGAGAGGGTGAATGCATATACAGAGCATCAGATTGGGGAAGAGCAGTGTGGTTTCAGAAGTGGTAGAGGATGTGTGGATCAGGTGTTTGCTTTGAAGAATGTATGCGAGAAATACTTAGAAAAACAAATGGATTTGTATGTAGCATTTATGGATCTGGAGAAGGCATATGATAGAGTTGATAGAGATGCTCTGTGGAAGGTATTAAGAATATATGGTGTGGGAGGCAAGTTGTTAGAAGCAGTGAAAAGTTTTTATCGAGGATGTAAGGCATGTGTACGTGTAGGAAGAGAGGAAAGTGATTGGTTCTCAGTGAATGTAGGTTTGCAGCATGGGTGTGTGATGTCTCCATGGTTGTTTAATTTGTTTATGGATGGGGTTGTTAGGGAGGTGAATGCAAGAGTTTTGGAAAGAGGGGCAAGTATGCAGTCTGTTGTGGATGAGAGAGCTTGGGAAGTGAGTCAGTTGTTGTTCGCTGATGATACAGCGCTGGTGGCTGATTCATGTAAGAAACTGCAGCTGGTAACTGAGTTTGGTAAAGTGTGTGAAAGAAGAAAGTTAAAAGTAAATGTGAATAAGAGCAAGGTTATTAGGTACAGTAGGGGTGAGGGTCAAGTCAATTGGGAGGTAAGTTTGAATGGAGAAAAGCTGGAGGAAGTGAAGTGTTTTAGATATCTGGGAGTGGATTTGGCAGCGGATGGAACCATGGAAGCAGAAGTGAATCATAGGGTGGGGGAGGGGGCAAAAATTCTGGGGGCCTTGAAGAATGTGTGGAAGTCAGGAACATTATCTCGAAAAGCAAAAATGGGTATGTTTGAAGGAAAAGTGGTTCCAACAATGTTGTATGGTTGCGAAGCGTGGGCTATGGATAGAGTTGTGCGCAGGAGGGTGGATGTGCTGGAAATGAGATGTTTGAGGACAATATGTGGTGTGAGGTGGTTTGATCGAGTAAGTAATGTAAGGGTGAGAGAGATGTGTGGAAATAAAAAGAGTGTGGTTGAGAGAGCAGAAGAGGGTGTTTTGAAATGGTTTGGTCACATGGAGAGAATGATTGGGGAAAGATTGACCAAGAGGATATATGTGTCAGAGGTGGAGGGAACGAGAAGTGGGACCCCAAATTGGAGGTGGAAAGATGGAGTGAAAAAGATTTTGAGTGATCGGGGCCTGAACATGCAGGAGGGTGAAAGGCGTGCAAGGAATAGAGTGAATTGGAAAGATGTGGTATACCGGGGTCGACGTGCTGTCAATGGATTGAACCAGGGCATGTGAAGCGTCTGGGGTAAACCATGCAAAGTGTGTGGGGCCTGGATGTGGAAAGGGAGCTGTGGTTTCGGTGCATTATTACATGACAGCTAGAGACTGAGTGTGAACGAATGGGGCCTTTGGTGTTTTTCCTAGCGCTACCTCGCACACATGAGGGGGAAGGGGGTTGTTATTCCATGTGTGGCGGGGTGGCGATGGGAACAAATAAGGGCAGACAGTATGAATTATGTACATGTGTATATATGTATATGTCTGTGTGTGTATATATATGCATACATTGAGATGTATAGGTATGTATATTGTGCGTGTGTGGAAATGTATGTATATACATGTGTATGTGGGCGGGTTGGGCCATTCTTTCATCTGTTTCCTTGCGCTACCTCGCTAACGCGGGAGACAGCGACAAAGCAAAATAAATAAATAAATAAATAGGGGGAGAAAGAATACTTCCCACGTATTCCCTGCGTGTCATAGAAGGCGACTAAAAGGGAAGGGAGCGGGGGGCTGGAAATCCTCCCCTCTCTTTTTTTTTTTTTTTTTAATTTTCCAAAAGAGGGAACAGAGAAGAGGGCCAGGTGAGGATATTCCCTCAAAGGCCCAGTCCTCTGTTCTTAACGCTACCTCGCTATCACGGGAAATGGCGAATAGTTTAAAAAAAATATATATATATATATATATATATATATATATATATATATATATATATATATATATATAGCCCACGCCTCGCAACCATACAACATTGTTGGAACCACTATTCCCTCAAACATACCCATTTTTGCTTTCCGAGATAATGTTCTCGACTTCCACACATTCTTCAAGGCTATCAGGATTTTCGCCCCCTCCCCCACCCTATGATCCACTTCCGCTTCCATGGTTCCATCCGCTGCCAGATCCACTCCCAGATATCTAAAACACTTTACTTCCTCCAGTTTTTCTCCATTCAAACTTACCTCCCAATTGACTTGACCCTCAACCCTACTGTACCTAATTACCTTGCTCTTATTCACATTTACTTTTAACTTTCTTCTTTCACACACTTTACCAAACTCAGTCACCAGCTTCTGCAGTTTCTCACATGAATCAGCCACCAGCGCTGTATCATCAGCAAACAACAACTGACTCACTTCCCAAGCTCTCTCATCCCCAACAGACTTCATACTTGACCCTCTTTCCAAAACTCTTGCATTCACCTCCCTAACAACCCCATCCCTAAACAAATTAAACAACCATGGAGACATCACACACCCCTGCCGCAAACCTACATTCACTGAGAACCAATCACTTTCCTCTCTTCCTACACGTACACATGCCTTACATCCTCGATAAAAACTTTTCACTGTTTCTAACAACTTGCCTCCCACACCATATATTCTTAATACCTTCCACAAAGCATCTCTATCAACTCTATCATATGCCTTCTCCAGATCCATAAATGCTACATACAAATCCATTTGCTTTTCTAAGTATTTCTCACATACATTCTTCAAAGCAAACACCTGATCCACACATCCTCTACCACTTCTGAAACCACACTGCTCTTCCCCAGTCGGATGTTCTGTACATGCCTTCACCCTCTCAATCAATACCCTCCCATATAATTTACCTGGAATACTCAACAAACTTATACCTCTGTAATTTGAGCACTCACTCTTATCCCCTTTGCCTTTGAACAATGGCACTATGCACGCATTCCGCCAATCCTCAGGCACCTCACCATGAGTAATACATACATTAAATAACCTTACCAACCAGTCAATAATACAGTCACCCCCTTTTTAATAAATTCCACTGCAATACCATCCAAACCTGCTGCCTTGCCGGCTTTCATCTTCCGCAAAGCTTTTACTACCTCTTCTCTGTTTACCAAATCATTTTCCCTAACCCTCTCACTTTGCACACCACCTCGACCAAAAACCCTATATCTGCCACTCTATCATCAATCACATTCAACAAACCTTCAAAATACTCACTCCATCTCCTTCTCACATCACCACTACTTGTTATCACCTCCCCATTTGCGCCCTTCACTGAAGTTCCCATTTGCTCCCTTGTCTTATGCAATTTATTTACCTCCTTCCAGAACATCTTTCTATTCTCCCTAAAATTTAATGATACTCTCTCACCCCAACTCTCATTTGCCCTCTTTTTCACCTCTTGCACCTTTCTCTTGACCTCCTGTCTCTTTCTTTTATACATCTCCCACTCAATTGCATTTTTTCCCTGCAAAAATTGTCCAAATGCCTCTCTCTTCTCTTTCACTAATAATCTTACTTCTTCTTCCCACCACTCACTACCCTTTCTAATCAACCCACCTCCCACTCTTCTCATGCCACAAGCATCTTTTGCGCAATCCATCACTGATTCTCTAAATACATCCCATTCCTCCCCCACTCCCCTTACTTCCATTGTTCTCAACTTTTTCCATTCTGTACTCAGTCTCTCCTGGTACTTCCTCACACAAGTCTCCTTCCCAAGCTCACTTACTCTCACCACCCTCTTCACCCCAACATTCACTCTTCTTTTCTGAAAACCCATACAAATCTTCACCTTAGCCTCCACAAGATAATGATCAGACATCCCTCCAGTTGCACCTCTCAGCACATTAACATCCAAAAGTCTCTCTTTCGCGCGCCTGTCAATTAACACGTAATCCAATAATGCTCTCTGGCCATCTCTCCTACTTACATACGTATACTTATGTATATCTCGCTTTTTAAACCAGGTATTCCCAATCACCAGTCCTTTTTCAGCACATAAATCTACAAGCTCTTCACCATTTCTATTTACAACACTGAACACCTCATGTATACCAATTAGTCCCTCAACTGCCACATTACTCACCTTTGCATTCAAATCACCCATTACTATAACCCGGTCTCGTGCATCAAAACCACTAACACACTCATTCAGCTGCTCCCAAAACACTTGCCTCTCATGATCTTTCTTCTCATGCCCAGGTGCATATGCACCAATAATCACCCATCTCTCTCCATCAACTTTCAGTTTTACCCATATTAATCGAGAATTTACTTTCTTACATTCTATCACATACTCCCACAACTCCTGTTTCAGGAGTACTGCTACTCCTTCCCTTGCTCTTGTCCTCTCACTAACCCCTGACTTTACTCCCAAGACATTCCCAAACCACTCTTCCCCTTTACCCTTGAGCTTTGTTTCACTCAGAGTCAAAACATCCAGGTTCCTTTCCTCAAACATACTACCTATCTCTCCTTTTTTCACATCTTGGTTACATCCACACACATTTAGACACCCCAGTCTGAGCCTTCGAGGAGGATGAGCACTCCCAGCGTGACTCCTTCTTCTGTTTCCCATTTCAGAAAGTTAAAAAATACGAGGAGGGGAGGATTTCTGGACCCCCGCTCCCGTCCCCTCTAGTCGCTTTCTACGACACGCGAGGAATGCGTGGGAAGTATTCTTTCACCCCTATCCCCAGGGATAATATATATATATATATATATATATATATATATATATATATATATATATATATATATATATATATATATATATAAATACATATATATATACATACACATACACACGCACATATACACACACACACACACACATATAGATATATATACATATGAAAAAAGTAAGAAATAATTTAGAAAACAAACTTCTAGCTTGAAATGAAATGAGAAAATGAATGTCACATAATGGTTCAACCTCTGGTTATGGAAAAGGGAAATGTATAATTTATTTACACAAACGTCAATAGTAGTTCTCATCAATTCAACCACTGTATCAATAAGCTTCAATGTCTAAGCTACATTTTTTTTTTTTCCAATTTCACTATTTTCTTGTCAGAGCACCATGTATGAAAACTATCACTCCAGTAACACAACTATAAACATTTACTTCCCCTTTAAAAAAGTTCTGGGGAAGTCTGTCTCGATACACTGCGGGACACTCTACCACCTGGCGAGGTTTGTGTTGCAATGGTTCTTGATTCACAAACGTAGTAGCATCACTGTACTCTAACTGAAGATATGATCTTTTTTCCATTATGTTTCCATGTGATGTCTGGTGGTGGTTCCCCAACAGAATGTCACTGAAGTCGTATATCTTCCTTCCAAGCAACCTCCAGTGGGCCTCCAAATGATGCAATCTGGGCTGATACTTGACTTGTTGGCTGGACATATATCTTGTCAGTATATATATATATATATATATATATATATATATATATATATATATATATATATATATATATATATCTACACACACATGTATATATAATTTTTTTTTTTTATACTTTGTCACTGTCTCCCGCGTTTGCGAGGTAGCGCAAGGAAACAGACGAAAGAAATGGCCCAACCCCCCCCCCCCATACACATGTATATACATACGTCCACACACGCAAATATACATACCTACACAGCTTTCCATGGTTTACCCCAGAGGCTTCACATGCCTTGATTCAATCCACTGACAGCACGTCAACCCCGGTATACCACATCGCTCCAATTCACTCTATTCCTTGCCCTCCTTTCACCCTCCTGCATGTTCAGGCCCCGATCACACAAAATCTTTTTCACTCCATCTTTCCACCTCCAATTTGGTCTCCCTCTTCTCCTTGCTCCCTCCACCTCCGACACATATATCCTCTTGGTCAATCTTTCCTCACTCATCCTCTCCATGTGCCCAAACCACTTCAAAACACCCTCTTCTGCTCTCTCAACCACGCTCTTTTTATTTCCACACATCTCTCTTACCCTTACGTTACTCACTCGATCAAACCACCTCACACCACACATTGTCCTCAAACATCTCATTTCCAGCACATCCATCCTCCTGCGCACAACTCTATCCATAGCCCACGCCTCGCAACCATACAACATTGTTGGAACCACTATTCCTTCAAACATACCCATTTTTGCTTTCCGAGATAATGTTCTCGACTTCCACACATTCTTCAAGGCCCCCAGAATTTTCGCGCCCTCCCCCACCCTATGATCCATATATATATATATATATATATATATTCTATCTTTGCTGATTTTTTTTTCCTTCTATCCCTACTGTATTTTTTTTTCTATCGATATTCCGTAGCGTGCCTTTTTCATCCCTTACATGGAAACTATTCGCTGATCATTTGTCTTATACTCGCATATAAGTTTACCATGTTGGTTTCGGCACACATAATGCTGATCTCATTGCGTTGTGGACGTTATTCCAGGGTTCTCGCCAGAGGTTCTGCATCAGGAGCCTCATCCCAGGCACGGGTTTCAAATTCTTCCTCCATTCTTTGAACTTATGGTTGCTGCATACAGTAGATAATCTATAATCACTTCGTTATTATGGATGAAACACACAAGAAACTTCTTCCTCTATCACAACACAAACATTACATCTCAATGTACACATATATATATACACACACAGACATATACATATATACACATGTACATAATTCATACTGTCCGCCTTTATTCATTCCCATCGCCACCTCACCACACGTGGAATAACATCCCCTTCCCCCTCATGTGTGCGAGGTAGCGCTAGGAAAAAGACAACAAAGGCCCCATTCGTTCACACTCAGTCTCTAGCTGTCATGCAATAATGCCCAAAACCACAGCTCCCTTTCCACATCCAGGCCCCAAAGAACTGTCCATGGTTTACCCCAGACGCTTCACATGCCCTGGTTCAATCCATTGACAACACGTCGACCCCAGTATACAACATCATTCCAATTCACTCTATTCCTTGCACGCCTTTCACCCTCCTGCATGTTCAGGCCCCAATCACTCAAAATCTTTTTCACTTCATCTTTCCACCTCCAATTTGGTCTCCCACTCCTCCTCGTTCCCTCCACCTCAGACACATATATCGTCTTGGTCAATCTTCCCTCACTCATTCTCTCCATGTGACCAAACCATTTCAAAACACCCTCTTCTGCTCTCTCAACCATACTCTTTTTATTACCACACATCTCTCTTACCCTTATGTTACTTACTCGATCAAACCACCTCACACCACACACTGTCCTCAAACATCTCATTTCCACCACATCCACCCTCCTGCGCACAACTCTATCCATAGCCCATGCCTCGCAACCATACAACATTGTTGGAACCACTATTCCTTCAAACATACCCATTTTTGCTTTCCGAGGTAATGTTTTTGACTTCCACACATTCTTCAAGGCTCCCAGAACTTTCGCCCCCTCCCCCACCCTGATTCACTTCCGCTTCCATGGTTCCATCTGCTGCCAAATCCACTCCCAGATATCTAAAACACTTCACTTCCTCCAGTTTTTCTCCATTCAAACTTACCTCCCAAATTACTTGACCCTCAACCCTGTGTACCTAATAACCTTACTCTTATTCACATTTACTCTCAACTTTCTTCTTTCACACACTTTACCAAACTCACATGAATCAGCCACCAGCGCTGTATCATCAGCGAAAAACAACTGACTCACTTCCCAAGTTCTCTCATCCACAAAAGACTGCATACTCTCTCCTCTTTCCAAAACTCTTGCATTCACCTCCCTAACAACCCCATCCATAAACAAATTAAACAACCATGGAGACATCACACACCCCTGCCGCAAACCTACATTCACTGAGAACCAATCACTTTCCTCTCTTCTTACACGTACACATGCCTTACATCCTCGATAAAAACTTTTCACTGCTTCTAACAACTTACATCCTCGATAAAAACTTTTCACTGCTTCTAACAACTTGCCTCCCACTCCACATATCCCTAATACCCTCCACAGAGCATCTCTATCAACTCTATCATATGCCTTCTCCAGATCCATAAATGGTATATACAAATCCATTTGCTTTTCTAAGTATTTCTCACATACATTCTTCAAAGCAAACACCTGATCCACATATCCTCTACCACTTCTGAAACCACACTGCTCTTCCCCAGTCGGATGTTCTGTACATGCCTTCACCCTCTCAATCAATACCCTCCCATATAATTTACCTGGAATACTCAACAAACTTATACCTCTTTAATTTGAGCACTCACTCTTATCCCCTTTGCCTTTGTACAATGGCACTATGCAAGCATTCCACCAATCCTCAGGCACCTCTCCATGAATCATACATACATTAAATAACCTTACCAACCAGTCAACAATACAGTCACCCCCTTTAATAATAAATTCCACCGCAATACCATGCAAACCCGCTGCCTTGCCGGCTTTCATCTTCCGCAAAGCTCTTATTACCTCTTCTCTGTTTACCAAATCATTTTCCCTAACCCTCTCACTTTGCACACCACCTTGACCAAAACACCCTATATCTGCCACTCTATCATCAAACACATTCAACAAACATTCAAAATACTCACTCCATCTCCTTCTCACATCACCGCTACTTGTTATCACCTCCCCATTAGCCCCCTTCACTGAAGTTCCCATTTGCTCCCTTGTCTTATGCACTTTATTTACCTCCTTCCAAAACATCTTTTTATTCTCCCTAAAATCTAATGATACTCTCTCACCCCAACTCTCATTTGCCCTCTTTTTCACCTCTTACACCTTTCTCTTGACCTCCTGCCTCTTTCTTTTATACATCTCCCACTCATTTGCACTATTTCCCTGCAAAAATTGTGCAAATGCCTCTCTCTTCTCTTTCACCAACAATATTACTTCTTCATCCCATCACTCACTACCCTTTCTAATCCGCCCATCTCCCAAGCTTCTCATGCCACAAGCATCTTTTGCGCAAGCCATCACTGCTTCCCTAAATACATCCCATTCCTCCCCCACTCCCCTTACCTCCTTCGTTCTTATCTTTTTCCATTCTGTCTTCAGTCTCTCCTGGTACTTCCTCACACAAGTCTCCTTCCCAAGTTCACTTACTCTCACCACTCTCTTCACCCTAACATCCTCTCTTCTTTTCTGAAAACCTTTACAAATCTTCACCTTCGCCTCCACAAGATAATGATCAGATATCCCTCCAGTTGCACCTCTCAGCATATTAACATCCAAAAGTCTCTCTTTCATGCGCCTATCAATTTGCAAAATAATCCAATAATGCTCTCTGGCCATCTCTCCTTCTAACATACGTATACTTATGTATATCTCTCTTTTTAAACCAGGTATTCCCAATCACCAGTCCTTTTTCAGCACATAAATCCACAAGCTCTTCCCCATTTTCATTTACAACACTGAACACTCCATGTATACCAATTATTCCCTCAACTGCCACATTACTCACCTTTGCATTGAAATCACCCAACACTATAACCCAGTCTTGTGCATCAAAACCACTAACACACTCATTCAACTGCTCCCAAAACACTTGCCTCTCATGATCTTTCTTCTCATGCCCAGGTGCATATGCACCAATAATCACCCATCTCTCTCCATCAACTTTCAGTTTTACCCATATCAATCTAGAGTTTACTTTCTTACACTCTATCACATACTCCCACCACTCCTGTTTCAGGAGTAGTGCTACTCCTTCCTTGCTCTTGTCCTCTCACCAACCCCTGACTTTACTCCCAAGACATTCCCAAACCACTCTTCCCCTTTACCCTTGAGCTTTGTTTCACTCAGAGCCAAAACATCCAGGTTCCTTTCCTCAAACATACTACCTATCTCTCCTTTTTTCTCATCCACACACATTTAGACACCCCAATCTGAGCCTTCGAGGAGGATGAGCACACACCGCATGACTCCTTCTTCTGTTTCCCCTTTTAGGAAGTTAAAATACAAGGAGGGGAGGGTTTCTAGCTCACGTCCCCTCTAGTCGCCTTCTACGACACATGAGGAATGCGTGGGAAGTATTCTTTCTCCCATATCCCCAGGGCTGGGTGGTGATGCTCACTCGGAGGCTTGGTCCTCTGTTCCTGGCGCTGCCTTGCTAATGCGGGAAATGGCGAATAGTATGAAAAAAAAAATATGCATATGTTGAAATGTATAGTTATGTATGTGTGCATGTGTGGGTGTTTATGTATATGCACGTGTATGTGGGTGGATTGGGCCATTCTTTCGTCTGTTTTCTTGCGATACTTTGCTAACACAGGAGACAGCAACAGAGTATAATAAATAAATACATAAATGAATATATATATATATATATATATATATATATATATATATATATATATATATATATATATATATATATATATATGTATGTGAGAAATACTTAGAAAAGCAAATGGATTTGTATGTAGCATTTATGGATCTGGAGAAGGCATATGATAGAGTTGATAGAGATGCTCTGTGGAAGGTATTAAGAATATATGGTGTGGGAGGAAAGTTGTTAGAAGCAGTGAAAAGTTTTTATCGAGGATGTAAGGCATGTGTACGTGTAGGAAGAGAGGAAAGTGATTAGTTCTCAGTGAACGTAGGTTTGTGGCAGGGGTGTGTGATGTCTCCATGGTTGTTTAATTTGTTTATGGATGGGGTTGTTAGGGAGGTAAATGCAAGAGTTTTGGAAAGAGGGGCAAGTATGAAGTCTGTTGGGGATGAGAGAGCTTGGGAAGTGAGTCAGTTGTTGTTCGCTGATGATACAGCGCTGGTGGCTGATTCATGTGAGAAACTGCAGAAGCTGGTGACTGAGTTTGGTAAAGTGTGTGGAAGAAGAAAGTTAAGAGTAAATGTGAATAAGAGCAAGGTTATTAGGTACAGTAGGGTTGAGGGTCAAGTCAACTGGGAGGTGAGTTTGAATGGAGAAAAACTGGAGGAAGTGAAGTGTTTTAGATATCTGGGAGTGGATCTGGCAGCGGATGGAACCATGGAAGCGGAAGTGGATCATAGGGTGGGGGAGGGGGCGAAAATTCTGGGGGCCTTGAAGAATGTGTGGAAGTCGAGAACATTATCTCGGAAAGCAAAAATGGGTATGTTTGAAGGAATAGTGGTTCCAACAATGTTGTATGGTTGCGAGGCGTGGGCTATGGATAGAGTTGTGCGCAGGAGGATGGATGTGCTGGAAATGAGATGTTTGAGGACAATGTGTGGTGTGAGGTGGTTTGATCGAGTGAGTAACGTAAGGGTAAGAGAGATGTGTGGAAATAAAAAGAGCGTGGTTGAGAGAGCAGAAGAGGGTGTTTTAAAGTGGTTTGGGCACATGGAGAGGATGAGTGAGGAAAGATTGACCAAGAGGATATATGTGTCGGAGGTGGAGGGAGCAAGGAGAAGAGGGAGACCAAATTGGAGGTGGAAAGATGGAGTGAAAAAGATTTTGTGTGATCGGGGCCTGAACATGCAGGAGGGTGAAAGGAGGGCAAGGAATAGAGTGAATTGGAGCGATATGGTATACCGGGGTTGACGTGCTGTCAGTGGATTGAATCAAGGCATGTGAAGTGTCTGGGGTAAACCATGGAAAGCTGTGTAGGTATGTATATTTGCGTGTGTGGACGTATGTATATACATGTGTATGGGGGGGGTTGGGCCATTTCTTTCGTCTGTTTCCTTGCGCTACCTCGCAAACGTGGGAGACAGCGACAAAGTATAAAAAAGAAAAAAAAAATATATATATATATATATATATATATTTATTAAAAAAGGGGGTGACTGTATTGTTGACTGGTTGGTAAGGTTATTTAATGTATGTATGACTCATGGTGAGGTGCCTGAGGATTGGCGGAATGCGTGCATAGTGCCATTGTACAAAGGCAAAGGGGATAAGAGTGAGTGCTCAAATTACAGAGGTATAAGTTTGTTGAGTATTCCTGGTAAATTATATGGGAGGGTATTAATTGAGAGGGTGAAGGCATGTACAGAGCATCAGATTGGGGAAGAGCAGTGTGGTTTCAGAAGTGGTAGAGGATGTGTGGATCAGGTGTTTGCTTTGAAGAATGTATGTGAGAAATACTTAGAAAAGCAAATGGATTTGTATGTAGCATTTATGGATCTGGAGAAGGCATATGATAGAGTTGATAGAGATGCTCTGTGGAAGGTATTAAGAATATATGGTGTGGGAGGAAAGTTGTTAGAAGCAGTGAAAAGTTTTTATCGAGGATGTAAGGCATGTGTACGTGTAGGAAGAGAGGAAAGTGATTGGTTCTCAGTGAATGTAGGTTTGCGGCAGGGGTGTGTGATGTCTCCATGGTTGTTTAATTTGTTTATGGATGGGGTTGTTAGGGAGGTAAATGCAAGAGTTTTGGAAAGAGGGGCAAGTATGAAGTCTGTTGGGGATGAGAGAGCTTGGGAAGTGAGTCAGTTGTTGTTCGCTGATGATACAGCGCTGGTGGCTGATTCATGTGAGAAACTGCAGAAGCTGGTGACTGAGTTTGGTAAAGTGTGTGGAAGAAGAAAGTTAAGAGTAAATGTGAATAAGAGCAAGGTTATTAGGTACAGTAGGGTTGAGGGTCAAGTCAACTGGGAGGTGAGTTTGAATGGAGAAAAACTGGAGGAAGTGAAGTGTTTTAGATATCTGGGAGTGGATCTGGCAGCGGATGGAACCATGGAAGCGGAAGTGGATCATAGGGTGGGGGAGGGGGCGAAAATTCTGGGGGCCTTGAAGAATGTGTGGAAGTCGAGAACATTATCTCGGAAAGCAAAAATGGGTATGTTTGAAGGAATAGTGGTTCCAACAATGTTGTATGGTTGCGAGGCGTGGGCTATGGATAGAGTTGTGCGCAGGAGGATGGATGTGCTGGAAATGAGATGTTTGAGGACAATGTGTGGTGTGAGGTGGTTTGATCGAGTGAGTAACGTAAGGGTAAGAGAGATGTGTGGAAATAAAAAGAGCGTGGTTGAGAGAGCAGAAGAGGGTGTTTTAAAGTGGTTTGGGCACATGGAGAGGATGAGTGAGGAAAGATTGACCAAGAGGATATATGTGTCGGAGGTGGAGGGAGCAAGGAGAAGAGGGAGACCAAATTGGAGGTGGAAAGATGGAGTGAAAAAGATTTTGTGTGATCGGGGCCTGAACATGCAGGAGGGTGAAAGGAGGGCAAGGAATAGAGTGAATTGGAGCGATATGGTATACCGGGGTTGACGTGCTGTCAGTGGATTGAATCAAGGCATGTGAAGTGTCTGGGGTAAACCATGGAAAGCTGTGTAGGTATGTATATTTGCGTGTGTGGACGTATGTATATACATGTGTATGGGGGGGGTTGGGCCATTTCTTTCGTCTGTTTCCTTGCGCTACCTCGCAAACGTGGGAGACAGCGACAAAGTATAAAAAAGAAAAAAAAAAATATATATATATATATATATATATTTATTAAAAAAGGGGGTGACTGTATTGTTGACTGGTTGGTAAGGTTATTTAATGTATGTATGACTCATGGTGAGGTGCCTGAGGATTGGCGGAATGCGTGCATAGTGCCATTGTACAAAGGCAAAGGGGATAAGAGTGAGTGCTCAAATTACAGAGGTATAAGTTTGTTGAGTATTCCTGGTAAATTATATGGGAGGGTATTAATTGAGAGGGTGAAGGCATGTACAGAGCATCAGATTGGGGAAGAGCAGTGTGGTTTCAGAAGTGGTAGAGGATGTGTGGATCAGGTGTTTGCTTTGAAGAATGTATGTGAGAAATACTTAGAAAAGCAAATGGATTTGTATGTAGCATTTATGGATCTGGAGAAGGCATATGATAGAGTTGATAGAGATGCTCTGTGGAAGGTATTAAGAATATATGGTGTGGGAGGAAAGTTGTTAGAAGCAGTGAAAAGTTTTTATCGAGGATGTAAGGCATGTGTACGTGTAGGAAGAGAGGAAAGTGATTGGTTCTCAGTGAATGTAGGTTTGCGGCAGGGGTGTGTGATGTCTCCATGGTTGTTTAATTTGTTTATGGATGGGGTTGTTAGGGAGGTAAATGCAAGAGTTTTGGAAAGAGGGGCAAGTATGAAGTCTGTTGGGGATGAGAGAGCTTGGGAAGTGAGTCAGTTGTTGTTCGCTGATGACACAGCGCTGGTGGCTGATTCATGTGTGAAACTGCAGAAGCTGGTGACTGAGTTTGGTAAAGTGTGTGGAAGAAGAAAGTTAAGAGTAAATGTGAATAAGAGCAAGGTTATTAGGTACAGTAGGGTTGAGGGTCAAGTCAATTGGGAGGTGAGTTTGAATGGAGAAAAACTGGAGGAAGTTAAGTGTTTTAGATATCTGGGAGTGGATCTGGCAGCGGATGGAACCATGGAAGCGGAAGTGGATCATAGGGTGGGGGAGGGGGCGAAAATTCTGGGGGCCTTGAAGAATGTGTGGAAGTCGAGAACATTATCTCGGAAAGCAAAAATGGGTATGTTTGAAGGAATAGTGGTTCCAACAATGTTGTATGGTTGCGAGGCGTGGGCTATGGATAGAGATGTGCGCAGGAGGATGGATGTGCTGGAAATGAGATGTTTGAGGACAATGTGTGGTGTGAGGTGGTTTGATCGAGTGAGTAACGTAAGGGTAAGAGAGATGTGTGGAAATAAAAAGAGCGTGGTTGAGAGAGCAGAAGAGGGTGTTTTGAAGTGGTTTGGGCACATGGAGAGGATGAGTGAGGAAAGATTGACCAAGAGGATATATGTGTCGGAGGTGGAGGGAACAAGGAGAAGAGGGAGACCAAATTGGAGGTGGAAAGATGGAGTGAAAAAGATTTTGTGTGATCGGGGCCTGTACATGCAGGAGGGTGAAAGGAGGGCAAGGAATAGAGTGAATTGGAGCGATGTGGTATACCGGGGCTGACGTGCTGTCAGTGGATTGAATCAAGGCATGTGAAGCATCTGGGGTAAACCATGGAAAGCTGTGTAGGTATGTATATTTGCGTGTGTGGATGTATGTATATACATGTGTATGGGGGGGGGGTTGGGCCATTTCTTTCGTCTGTTTCCTTGCGCTACCTCGCAAACGCGGGAGACAGCGACAAAGTATAAAAAAAAAAAAAAAAAAAAATATATATATATATATATATATATATATATATATATATATATATATATATATATATATATATATATACCCTGCGTGTCGTAGAAGGCGACTAAAAGGGGAGGGAGCGGAGGCTGGAAATCCTCCTCTCTCATTTTTTTTTTTTAATTTTCCAAAAGAAGGAACAGAGGGGGCCAGGTGAGGATATTCCAAAAAAGGCCCAGTCCTCTGTTCTTAACGCTACCTCGCTAACGCGGGAAATGGTGAATAGTGAGGATATTCCAAAAAAGGCCCAGTCCTCTGTTCTTAACGCTACCTCGCTATCGCGGGAAATGGCGAATAGTATGAAAAAAGAAAAAAAAATATATATATAAATATATATACCCTGCGTGTCGTAGAAGGCGACTAAAAGGGGAGGGAGCGGGGGCTGGAAATCCTCCTCTCTCATTTTTTTTTAATTTTCCAAAAGAAGGAACAGAGGGGGGCCAGGTGAGGATATTCCACAAAGGCCCAGTCTTCTGTTCTTAACGCTACCTCGCTAACGTGGGAAATGGCGAATAGTTTAAAAGAAAGAAAAAAGAAAATATATATATATATATATATATATATATATATATATATATATATATATATGGGAGATGACCGGTGTAGACCCCGTTGTTCACGGACGTGAGACGAAGGGTATTCGAGTACATAGTATTTGAATAGTCATTTCCCTATTAGGGGTGATCATAGCCTAGCGGTAGCGCTCCTGCCTATTGCACAGGGGTCCCGGTTTCGATCCTGGCTGTTGGTGTTTGTATGCTCTATGAAGGTGTGCATTCAATTGCTCTTAGTTCATATATATGAAATAGGGAGAAAGAACACTTCCCACCTATTCCCATGTGTCCTAGAAGGCAACTAAAGAGGGCGGAAGCCGAGAGCTGGACATCCTCCCCTTCTTGTATTTCAATTTCTAAAAGAGGAAGCAGAAGGAGCCAAGCTGGTAGTGGTCATCCTCCTCGAAGGTTCATATTGGGTTGTTTGAATGTATGTGGATGTAACCAAGGTCAGAAGAGAGGAAAGGTACATAGTATATTTAAAAAATAAATCTTGATGTTCTGGCTCTGTGTGAAATGAAGCTTAAGGACAAAGGGGAAGAATGGTCTAGTAAAGTCTTGGGAGTAATGTCAGGGGTTGGTGAGAGGACAAGAGCTAAGAAAGGAGTAGCAATGCTCCCATGTCAGGAGTTGGGGGAGTGTGTGATAGAGTGTAAGAAAGTAAATTCTGGATTGATATGGGTAAAAGTGGAAGTGGATGGAGAGAGATGGTTATTGGTGCTCATGTATCTACTCATGAGAATAAAGATCTTGAGAGACAAGTGTTTTGAGAGCAGCTGAGCGTCTCAGCGCTTTTTCTGCACGAGATCAGGTATTAGTGATGGGTAATCTAAATGCTAATGTAAGAAATGTGGCAGTTAAGGTTATAACTGGTGTACATAGGGTATTCAGAGTCGTGAGTGTAAATGGTAAAGAGCTTGTGGATTTGTGTGCTGAAAAAAGACTGGTGATTGGGAACACAAGTATGAGTATGAGTATGAGTAGGAGAGATGGTCAAAGGGCATCATTAGATTACGCGTTAATTAATAGGCATGTAAAAGAGAGACTTTTGGATATCAATGTGCTGAGACAGGCAGATGGTGGGATATCTGATCACAATCTTGTTGAGGTGAAGGTGAAGATTTGTAGAGGCTCTCAAAAAAGAAAAGAGAGTGGTGAGAGTAAGTGACTTTGGAAAGGAGATTTGTGTGAGGAAGTACCAAGAGAGAATGAGTATAGAATGGCAAGAAGAGAGAGCAAATGATGTAAAGTGAGTGGGTGAAGAATGGGATGTGTTTTGGGAAGCAGTGATGGCTTGCACAAAAGATGCATGTGGTGAGAAAGGTGGGAGGTGGACAGATTAGAAAGGGTAGTGAGGAGGGGGATGAAGAAGTAAACTTGTTAGTTAAAGAGAAAAGAGAGGCGTTTGGACAATATCTACAAGGAAGGAGTGCAAATGACAGGGAGATTTATAAGAGAAAGTGGCAGGAGGTCAAGAGGAAGGTGCAAGAGTTGAAAAAAAAAAAAAGGGCAAATGGGAGTTGGGGTGAGAGAGTACCAGTGAATTTTGGAGAGAATAGAAGGATGTTTTGGATGGAGGTAAATAACATGCGTAAGATAACAGAACAAATGGGAAGATCGGTGAAGGGGGCAGGGGGAGGGGAGAAGTGCTAACAAGTAGTGATGAAGTGTGGAGATGGAGTGAGCATTTTGAAGGTTTGTTGAACGTTTTTGATGATAGAGTGACAGATGTAGGGTGTTTTGGTCAGGGTAGTGTGCAAAGTGAGAGAGTCAGGGAGTGGTTTGGTAAAGAGAGAAGAGGAGGTGAAAGCCTTACGGAGGATAAAATCAAGCAAAGCAACAGGTTTAGATGGTATTGCAGCTGTTGATTGGTTGGTATGGATATTCAGTGTATGTATGGTTCATGGTGAAGTGCCTGAGCATTGGTAGAATGCATGTATAGTGCCACTGTATAAAGGCAAAGGGAATATAGGTGAGTGTTCAAACTACAGAGGCATAAGTGTGTTGAGTATTCCTCGAAAATTGTATGGGGGGTATTGATTGGGACGGTGAAGGTATATACGGAGCATCAGATGTGAGGGGGGGAGCAATGAGCAATGCAGTTTCAGAAGTGGTAGAGGATGTGTGGATCAAGTGTATGCTTTGAAGAATGTGTGTGAGAAATACTTAGAGAAACAGATGGATTTGTGAGTGGCATTTATGGATCTGGAGAAGACATATGATAGGATGGGTAGAGATGCTTTGTGGAAAGTCTTAAGAGAATACGGTGTGGGAGGTAAGCAGCTAGAAGCAGTGAGAATTTTCTATCAAGGGTGTAAGGCATGTGTAAGAGTGGAAAGAGAGAGTGATTGATCCCCAGTGAAGGTAGGTCTGGGGCAGGGTGTGTGTGTGTGTGTGTGTGTGTGTGTGTGTGTGTGATGTCACCATGGTTGTTTTGATTTGTGTATGGATGGGGTGGTTAAGGAGGTGAATGCAAGAGTTTTGAATAGAGGGGCGTGTATACAGTCTGCTGGAGATGAGAGGGCCTGTGTCAGAGGTGGGGGAACAAGGAGAAGCAGGAGACCAAGTAGGAGGTGGAAGGATGGAGTGAAAAAGATTTTGAGGGACCAGGGCCTGAACATGCAGGAGGTGAGAGGCATGGAAGGAAGAGAATGAATTAGAACAATTTGGTATACTGGGGTTGACGTGCAGTTAATGGACTGGACCAGAGCATGTGAAACATCTGGGGTAAACCATGGAAAAGTCTGTGGGGCCTGGATGTGGAAAGGGAGTTGTGATTTCAGTGCATTACACATGACAGCTAGAGACTGAGTACGAACGAATGTAGCTTTTTTTTTTGTGTTTCACTGGCACTACCTCACTGATGCAGGGGGTTGCAATGCTGTTTCCTATGGAGTGAGGTGATGCCAGAAATGGAAGACAGCAAGGAAGTATGAATATATACATGGGTATATATGTATATGGCTGTGTATGTTTAAGGAAGAAACGTATGTTGAACTACCGCTATGATAGATTAAGAAATGAATGAAATAGACCAAGGAAATTGAACTGTAAGACAGACCATGTTACTGAAAACAGTGACTGGACTAAGAACATAAACCCTTCCTTTGTTATAATCTGGTCCAATAAACAACTACATAAGGATTCTTTGTGTCGGCTAGGCTATGGATTAAATTTGGTGTGCTCTAACAAGGAAACCAACCGTGTTGATGTCACAAAATCTTTCTGTAATTTAGAAAAATACAGAAAATTATCTAATGATGAAATTAACATCTGTTTGCGAGTCAGTCAAAACCAATGGATCATGAGTGCCCTAAAAGTTTTACAAGAGCTATTAACTTTAAAATAAAGAAGGTGATATACATATTACTAAAGCTGATAAGGCTAACACAGTTGTGATTATGGACAAAAGTAATTATATATCTAAAATGAATGATCTTTTAAATGATGACACAACATACTTTAAACTCAGTAAGAATCTCCTAGAAGTATTTGATTCTTCTTTCAATAAAGAACTGAAGTTGTTGTTGAAAGGTAATGGTTCTCTATCCAAAAGTGTCATCTTTGTCCCCTTCATTGCCATATATGTATGGACTTATCAAAACACACAAACCAAATTTTCCAGCAAGACCTATAGTGGGTTTACATATGAATTATCAAAGTGGTTAGTTTCTTTATTAAGCCCATTAGTGGATAAGATATGAAATTCTAATATTATGAATAATGTAGATTCAGTTAACAAGCTGAATGATATCAATGTTAATCTTGAATGCAAACTGTTCATAAAAATTTCATTTGATGATCTCGTAGAATATTAATTTGATGCATTGGAAAATATTCATTTACCTGTTTCAAAGTCTGTTTTTATTGAATTAATAAAATTGTGTATTTCAATTTAATGGAGATTATTATGCTCAAAAATTTGGTATGGCAATGGGTAACCCTCTTTCACCTGTATTAACTAATCCTTAGATGAAATTCTTTAAAACAAAGTTACTAAAGGATATCTTACCTTCTAATGCAATTGAGTTTGGGTATGTAGATGATTTTCTTTTATGTTTGGCCAACAAATGAAAATTTACATATATTTCTCCCTTTACTTAACAATTTAGTACCTTCCATCAACTTTACTGTATAAATTGAAAATAGTGGTATGTTACCATTTTTAGATTGCATGATCCATACGGACAGAAACAAGTTTTTGCATATACAGAAAACTTACCAATGTACACTCATATATCCATCATTACTTAACATGACAGAGTTAAATTATAATCATTCCAGTATATGTTCCATATGGCATTACGTATTTGCAGTCCACAGTTTATTGATGATGAGTTTGAGAAAATATATTCTATTGAATCCAAGTTAAAGTATCCTAGATCTTTCATTGATAAATCCCTTAAGTTGGCCAAAAAAATCATTTTCTAGAATTAAACCCAAACCTCCCCTTGACACCAAGAATCTTTTCATTCTCCCTTTTAATAATAATTTTACTTGACTTCCCATGTTGCTTAAATCCTCTTATGTAAATGTTGCCTTCAGCATCAACAATACTATAAAAAGTATCTTAATCAGGAACTCACTAGAAAGCTCTGCAGGATACATCTATAGAGAACCATGTAGAAATTGTGATAAATTTTATGTTGGGCAGACTGATAAGGGTCTTTCTGTTAGACTTAAGCAACAAACCAAGAATCAAATACCTTTCAAGTTAAAAATTATGATCATTGTACTGACTGGAGAAATGCCATCTCATTTATTAACTCATTATTAACTCCTGTACCATAAGAAATATTATTGAATCTTCTATCATTGAATACAAAAAGAAGTGTAACATCATTATTAGTTAAGGTTTATACAAAATGGATAACTTTATTGCTGATAAAATTTGAAAACAGTTCCCTTGTCCAAAAAAAAGTTTATGATCCGCTTGATGCCAAACTTGAAAGCACCCGTCCTCCATTCGGGTAGACACTTGTTTACCAATTGGTGTCCTGGCTACGTCTCTTCGTTGTATATCTACTGACTGTTATGTTTCTTTCTTGTATCTCCCAGTATAATGTGACTGTTACACGAAAGTGCACTTGGGAACTTCTAATGTTTCATTTCCTTGTGGACTCATAAGGATGCTGTTCCCTATGGGGCAGGGTGCTAAGAATATGTGAAAGGAAGTAGTAATATGATCATGTCAACATATGTATATATTTGGGTAGGAAGAGAGGAAAGTGATTGGTTTCCAATGAATGTCGGTTTGCGGCAAGGGTGCGTGATGTCTCCATGGTTGTTTAATTTGTTTATGGATGGGGTTGTTAGGGAGGTGAATGCAAGGGTTTTAGAGAAAGGGGCAAGTATGCAGTGTGATGTGAAGAGAGGGCTTGGAAAGTGAGTCAGTTGTTCTTCGCTGATGATACAGCGCTGGTGGCTGATTCGAATAAAAAACTGCAAAAATTTGTGACTGAGTTTGGTAAAAGGTGTGAAAGAAGAAAGCTGAGAGTAAACGTGAGTAAGAGCAAGGTTATTAGGTTCAATAGGGTTGAGGGACAAGTAGAATGTGAAGTAAGTTTCAATGGACAAAAACTAGAGGAAGTGAAGTGTTTTAGATACCTGGGAGTGCATTTAGCAGCGGATGGAATCATGGAAGCGAAGGTGAGTCACAGAGTGCGGGAGGGGGTGAAGGTTCTGGGAGCGTTGAAGAATGTGTGGAAGGCGAGAATGTTATCTTGGAGAGCAAAAATAGCTGTTTGAAGGAATAGTGTTTCCAACAATATTATATGGTTGCGAGGCATGGGCTATAAATAAGGTTGTGTGGAGAAGGGTGGATGTGTTGGTAATGACATGTTTGAGGTCAAGTTGTGGTGTGAGGTTGTTTGATCGAGTAAGTAATGAAAGGGTAAGAGAGATGTGTGGTAATATAAAGAGTGAGGTAGAGAGAGCAGAAGAGGGTGTATTGAAATGGTTTGGTCACATGGAGAGAATGAGCGAGGAAAGAATGACAAAGAAGATATATGTGTCAAAGGTGGAGGGAACGAAAAGAAGTGGGAGGCCAAATTGGAGGCGTAAGGATGGAGTGAGAAAGATTTTGAGCGATCGGGGCCTGAACATACAGGAGGGTGAAAGGCGTGCAAGGAATAGGGTGAATTGGAATGATTTGGTATACCGGGGTCGACATGCTGTCAATGGATTGAACCTGGGCATGTGAAGCACCTGGGGTAAACCATGGAAAGTTTTGTGGGGCCTTGATGTGGAAAGGGAGCCATGGTCTTGGTGCATTACACATGACAGCTAGAGACTACGTGTGAATGAATGTGGTGTTTGTTGTCTTTTCCTAGCACTACCTCAGGCGCGCAGCGAGAAGGGGGTGCCATTTCATGTCTGGCAGGAACAGATAAACATATGTATATATGTATATATGTATACATATGTATATATGTACATGGAACTATGGAAGCAGAAGTGAATCACAGGGTGGGGGAGGGGGCGAAAATTCTGGGAGCCTTGAAGAATGTGTGGAAGTCGGGAACATTATCTCAGAAAGCAAAAATGGGTATGTTTGAGTGAATAGTGGTTCCAACAATGTTGTATGGTTGCGAGGCGTGGGCTATGGATAGAGTTGTGCGCAGGAGGGTGGATGTGCTGGAAATGAGATGTTTGAGAACAATGTGTGGTGTGAGGTGGTTTGATCGAGTAAGTAATGTAAGGGTAAGAGAGATGTGTGGAAATAAAAAGAGTGTGGTTGAGAGGGCAGAAGAAGGTGTTTTGAAATGGTTTAGTCACATGGAGAGGAAAGATTGACCAAGAGGATATATGTGTCAGAGGTGGAGGGAACGAGGAGAAGTGGGAGACCAAATTGGAGGTGGAAAGCTGGAGTGAAAAAGATTTTGAGTGATTGGGGCCTGAACATGCAGGAGGGTGAAAGGCGTGCAAGGAATAGAGTGAACTGGAACGATGTGGTATACCGGGGTCGACGTGCTGTCAATAGATTGAACCAGGGCATGTGAAGCATCTGGGGTAAACCATGGAAAGTTCTGGGGGGGCTGGATGTGGAAAGAGAGTTGTGGTTTCGGTGCATTATTACATGACAGCTAGAGACTGAGTGTGAACGAATGGGGCCTTTGTTGTCTTTTCCTAGTGCTACCTCGCACACATGAGGGGGAAGGGGGCTGTTATTCCATGTGTGGTGAGGTGGCGATTGGAATAAATAAAGGCAAACAGCATGAATTATATACATGTGTATATATGTATATGTCTGTGTGTGTGTGTATATATATATATATATATGTGTAC